>NW_024962262.1:25783137-25811441 GCF_019238085.1 Lagopus leucura
AAAGTCCTGCTGTACTTGTGCTTGTTCTTCGTGAAGAATTCTTATGCCTGTCCTTGTGTTATGAGAGCAGCAATATGGGAATAGAAAGAAGTAATTCATTGTCTCAGTCCTGACAGGGAAAAAAAAAAAAAAAAAGAAAATTGAACAGGGAAAAAGGTGAAATGCTTCAAAAATGCTGCAAATAAGTAAATGGTTTTGACTGGTGCTTATGCTTTGATTAAACAAAATGAAAATCAGTTTTTCAGAGAAATCTACCTACTGCTCAGTTACTAAAATCTAACATTGTTCTGCCGAGTAAATAATGTGGGACACATCGCAGTGAATGGCAGTGGCCAGTCTGCAACTTCAATGCATTCATGAGCAGCTGGCATCTCAGCCCAGCTGAGTGGGGTATAACAACATATACAACATATATACAACAGATATGTTTTCTTGTGGAGCCCTGCAAGGATTGCTTATAAGACCCACAGCTCTAAACAATTTCTATCAGTGATACAGAAGGCAACATAAAATTACAAGTTAAAATCTATTGTCAATGTGAAGATCAATAGATAGTAAGTCAATGGTGAGCACAAGACATCACAGCATAGTCTGTGTTGCCTTCCAGACTAGCTTCAAAGAGTATTTTTCTGAGGCTGAATAAATCTATGTAATTATCACAAAAGAGGAGTTTATTTCCAGAGAGAAAGTGAGGGATTCTCTGACAGACTGAATCATAGAATTGCAAGGTTGAAAAGGACCTACAAGACGATCTAGTCCAACCATCCTCCCGTTACCATTACTATCACAAGCTATTAAACCATATCTCGTAGCTCCTCATCCAGATACCTCTTGAACACTGCCAGGCACAGTGACTCCACGACTTCCCTTAGCAGGCCATTCCAGTGCCTGACCACTCTCTTAGAGAAAAAGTTCTTCCTTATGTCTAATCTAAACCTCCTCTGGTACAACTTGTGGCTGTTTCCTTGGGTCTAGTTTGCTGCCTGGGAGAAGAGGCCAAACCCCTCCTCATCACAGCCTCCCTTCAGGAAGTTGTAGAGTGCAGTCAGGTCTCCTCTGAGCCTCCTCTTCTCCAGACTAAACAATTCCAGCTCCCTCAGCTGCTCCTCATAAGACTTGTGCTCCAGACTCTCACCAGTTTCATTGCCCTTCTCTGGACACGTTCTAGGGCCTCAGTGTCTTTCTTGTAGTGAGGGACCCAAAACTGAACACTACTGTGTTCAGTACTTTCGAGGTGCAGCCTCACCAGTGCTGAGTACAGGGGGATGATCACCTCCCTGCTCCTGCTGGCCACACTATTTCTAATGCAGGCCAGGATGCCGTTGGCCCTCTTGGCCACCTGGGCACACTGTCAGCTCATGTTCAGCCGAGCATCAACCAACACCCCCAGGTCCCTTTCCCCTTCACAGTCATCCAGCCACTCAGCCCCAAGCCTGTAGCGCTGCATGGGGTTGTTGTGCCCAAAGTGCAGGACCCGGCACTTGGCCTTGTTGAACCTCATCCCATTCACCTCAGCCCAGTGATCCAGCTTATCCAGATCCCTCTGAAGGGCCTCCCTACCCTCAGGCAGATCAACACCACCTCTCAGCTTGGTGTCATCTGCAAACTTACTCAGGGTACACTCAATCCCCTCATCCAGGTCATCAATCAAGTTATCAAACAAGATGGGCCCCAGTACCGACCCCTGGGGGACACCACTTGAAACGGGTCACCAGCGGGACTTAACTCCATCAACCACTATCCGTTGGGCACGGCCCCCTAGGCAGTTCCTTATTCAAAGAAGGGTATACCTGTCCAGACCACAGGCAGCCAGTTTCCCCAGGAGAATACTGTGAGAGACCGTGTCAAAGACTTTGCTGAAGTCTAGGTAGACTACATCAACAGCCTTTCCCTCATCTACCAGGCTGGTCACCCAGTCATAGAAGGAGATGAGGTTGGTCAAGCACAACCTGCCTTTCATGAACCCGTGCTGGCTGGGCCTGATCCCCTGGACACCACGCACGTGCCGTGTGATCTCACCCAAGATGATTTGCTCCATGACTTTTCCTGGTACCGAGGTCAGGCTGATAGGCCTGTAGTTCCCTGGATCCTCCTTATGACCCTTCTTGTAGATGGGAGTCACGTTGGCAAGCCTCCAATCCTCTGGGACCTCTCCAGGCAACCAGGAGCACAGGTGGATGGCAGAAAGTGTCTCTGCAGTCACCCCCGCCAGCTCCCTCAGCACCCGAGGGTGCAGCCCATCCGGTCCCATGGACTTGTGGCAGTCCGGATGGAGGAGGAGCTCTCTAAATGTCTCCACCTGAATCACCAGCAGTGTATTCTGTGTAGCATTCCAGACTTCCAGATCAGGGCGTAAAGTGCCCTGAGGATAACTGATCTGCCTGTTAAAGGCAGGTGTAAAGGCGGCATTGAGGACCTCAGCCTTCTCCTTATCCTCAGTGGTCACATTCACAGCTGCATCAAGTAAAGGATAGAAATTCTCCATGGTTCTTCTCTTATCGTTGATATATTTATGAAAGGATTTCTTATTCTCTTTTACTGCAGTGGCCAATCTGAGTTCAAGTTGGGCTTCTGCCTTCCTAACTTCCTCCCGGCATACCTTAGCAACCTCCTTGTAATCTCCCCAAGTAGCGTGTCCCTTCTTCCAGAGGGCAGAGACTCTTTTTTTTTTTCTGGAGTCTCAACAACAGTTCCTGGTTCCTCCACACTGGTCTTCTTCCCCTACAGCTTGCTGTATGGCATTCAGGGACAGCCTGTTCTTGTGCCTTTAAGATTTCTATCTTGAGGAGCGTCCAGGCTTCCTGGAGCCCTTAGTGCTTCAGGAGTGACTCCCAAGGTACCCCTGCAACAAGCATTTTGAACAGGTCAAAGTCTGCCCCCTGGTAGTTCAAGCTAACAGTTTTGCCAGTCACCCTTCTGACATCTCCCAGAACAGAGAATTCTACAATTTCATGGTTGCTTGCCCAAGACATTCCCAACCTTCACATCTCCCACCAGTCCTTCAGTGTTAGTGAAGAGCAGCTCTAGCAGGGCAACACCCCTGGTAGGCTCTCGTACCAGCTGTGTAAGGAAGCTATCTTCCACGCCCTCTAGAAATCTCTTGGTCTGCTTCCTCTGCACTGTATTATATTTCCAGCGTATATCAGGGAAGTTGAAGTCTCTCATGAGAACAAGTGCTGGCAGTAGCGCAATTTCTGCAAGCTTAGTGGGAGCTGGGGAAGCAGGGTAGGCAGGCGGGGGGGGCTCCCATGACACCAAGTTGGGACTCTTTTCCAACTCTCCTCATCTGTCAGGTCTGCCTGACTGTGACAAGGCGGGGGGGTCAACCACTTTTCTGTGGGTATCTCCCTCACACCCTTCCCTTTGACACACCAGTGAGTCACTCTAGCAGTCGATCTCCCACTCATATTCCCTCACCTCCTTCTTGAGCTCTACTATCAGGCTGAGCAGCTCATCCACCTGTTCACACCTCACACAGGTGGAATCCTTGCTATCCTCCCCGGGCGGCAGCAGGCTCAGGCATTCCTTGCAGATGAAGACCTGAACAGCCACATTTCTGGGCAGTTTCTCCATCTGGGTTGCCACAGTTTTCTTGGAATAAGCCCACTGTCTGGTGGTAAAATGTTTAGGCCTGCAGTCTCAGAGACTGTCAGGAGGAGAGCTGGTTTCCTGAGCAAGGAGGGACAACACCTAGTTCCTCACCACTTGACCCACTTCCCACACCCACAGCTGCAGCACTGTATGGACGGCGCAGACTATGCTCACTCACTGACCCATTCTCAGTGGGTAGTAACAGTAGTTAGTCACCTGCTGTGCTCTCCGAGATTATTTAAAGCTTATCACCAGGTGCCAAGGGCAGGTGATGACACATTTGTAGGGTGTTTAAACTCTGCTGCTAATGTGCCAGCTCCATCTCTGCTCACTTAGTAGCTTGCCCACAAGCTGCTAGCCCCTTAGCACAGGTACGGCACTATTGCTGGCTTCAAAAAAGAAGCCTTAAAAATAGCTTTTTTGTTGGCCTCCAGATCTCTTGCTCAGTGCAGTCTTACCTGGTTTGAATCTAGTCTGTGCAGCAAAATGAAGATGACACAGAGGATTTTTTTATGAGCGGAGAGGATGAAGCAATGATGAGTGATAAGCTAGAGGTTTATCATCAGCTAGATGTGAGCCCCTAACTTGACATCACGGTCAGAAGGACTAGTGTAATCCACTGTTCCATATTCATAGCATCATTCAGCAGGAGTAGAAAAGAAACCTTTATCATTTAATACTAATGTATTTTCTAAACCATATGAAACCATTACTGTTTCTGTAGTCAACCTGTGTCAACCTGATTGTTTGAAATTTTCACTTTCTCAGATTTATTTTGGTAGTCAATAAATTGTTAAGTTTGAATGTATGAGGTTTTTTTTGGTGAATGTGTTGTAATCCAAACAAAAGTTTATTGGTCCTGTGGCCTGTGTGGGACAGAAGATCAAAACTAAATCATCACAATGGTCCTTTCTGATCTTAATATAATTTCTGTAACTTTGTCAGTTGCAGCTGAGAGCCGTTTTTTAACACTTCTGTGGTCTTTCTTCTAATAGTAACAATTTGAATGGTTTAACATAGTCCCACTGCTTCCACGGATACTAAAGGGATCCAGAGTCTTAATGGCAATACTGCCACTGGCCTGCTATTTTAGAAGAATAGGTGAAAAACTTAGGAAGTTGCATACCTCACCACGGTAAGATTCCCTTCTTCTTTGCTTTCCTTTTATGTTAGACATGGAACAGTAAAGAAACTCTGGGCTCTATCCACACGAGTTAAACAGTTTGTTTTAGATCTGTGAGGAGCACAACATAGCTTTCCCAAATTACCAAATAGTTGTTGCATTTTTTTTGTAACTATAGAAAAAAATTGATAACTCTCGCTGCTCTCAGTTATTCCTTCCATGATGTTACTTTATCTCCTTTCTCCTTGCTTTCCAACTGTCTTTAGAATGAGTCAGTTAACTTATGTTCTTACTACAAAGTTCACTGGGTGTGAATAACCTCTATCATATTAGGAGATAAATCTCAGATTTGAACCAACTCCTTGCTTAGTTTCAGCGTTCTTTTGTCATCTCATTCAAATGCAACATAGTCTTGATTGTTACCTATTTAGAATCATTCAGTTAAAGGACAGTATAATAAATAGTGGACATCTTTGCGGTTGCCTTTTTAGCTGTGTTGCTTCAAGTTTAAGTGAGCTAAGTATGTTCTTTTCTAATGTTTATGTAGTCGCCATCGTCTTCGCTGTCTTCACCACCATCCTCATCGCAGCCTCAGGTTAGCCACAGCAGAACGAAGGCTTCGCAATTGTGTCAGTCTGCATCCCTCTCCTGGGCTAAACGTAATCATGTAGGTCCTGCAAAAGCTACCAGTCCGTCAATCCGTCTGCGTCGTTGGCGGCCCTTGATACGCCTTCCATCTGTTGGGCTTCATTCTGTTGTAAGTGTAGTCCATCTTCAGTCTTTTCTTACTCTGACACAAACGGCATTCTGCCAGATACTTCAGTCTTCAAGGCATCATATTATAATTTTTGTTGGGATCCTTTCTCAGCCATTCTTAGGATTTTGTTCTTCCTTATTTTTTTTTTCTTTCCCCCATATTGGACAGCAAGAGTACATCACTCCATATTTTGCTGTTCAAGTATTTTTGATTCAGGACATGTGCCAAGTCATTTTCAAAGTGTAGATGAAGCTTGCCCTTCATGAAGTGGCTTTCCTTTTTTGTTGTTGTTGTTGTCCACAGGCTCCAAATCCAGCTTCTTCTTTTTATCTCATCTTCATGGTCTTTCATTTGGATTTGCTACAGCAAGGGGCTTCTCATTTCTTGTTGAATGATATTATTTCTTCTATGTGTTTGAGATCTGCCTTATGTTCTCATATCCTAAAACTAGTCTCCTTTTCTTTTATTCTAAGTCTTACTTAATGGTTTTTGAGTGTTTCAATATGATGAATTGTTTCATGTAATTCCAAGGGGCTCACGTACTTTCTCACTTGACATCTGTTTCTTTACCCAGTTTCTTTCTAGGCAGACCTTCTAGTTGAAGGTGAAGATATTCTAATAAATAAAAACTAGTCATCGAATGTGCTAAAGCATTTTTCCTTTTCCTCCTTTTTTTTTCTGTTACCCTGTTTTTTCTTTTTCACTTACAGGGCACAAATGTATCTTCAAAATGTAGAAAAAATTTGCATGCACAAAATAGACAGTATTTCTATACTGTGCTATGGCTACAGTTCATTTCAATGCTAAATTAACCATGATGTAACCAAAGATGGAAGTTACAGCATATTATGATTATGCTAGAAACTGTTAACTACTGTAATCTTATTTACTTCGTGAGATTTCTGAAAGCAACTCCTCATCCATTAGCAGTGAGCGTTTGTTCTGATAATTTAGAAATTGTAATTTAATTCAGAAAGTAGGTGCCCTTCAAAAGAACTCTGTGGCAAAACAGAAGCTTCTAAGATAGCACTAAAATAATACTCATTTACTCCACTTAGATCCTTGATTCTCCAGTTTGGCAGATTAAAATTCTAAGTCCTACATACAAAAATTTGTCACTGAATATAATATAGTGTGATATGTGTTGGTAACTAAAAGGTTCTTCTTGTCTTTACAGTTCTTTATAACATATATTTGGAAAGTTATGAACCCTGTATAAATCAGCATAATTTGCAAAAAGCAGGCAGCATTTTGGGCATTAGTAGAGCTTATAAGAAAATGATTGAATTGCTTTTATTAAAAATTGACTTAAATTTCAGGGATGGTGGGGACATCCTGTATACATTTTCTAAATTAATTTTAAATACGTTTCTAGTCCTAAACACTGGCAGAAAATAATTGTTTCAAAATTAAGAGTGGAAGTCAGTGGTAGGAGACTGTTTTTCTGCTCTTTAAATAAAACCACCTTCCATAGTTGTAATTTTCCTTTGATGTTTTAGATAAGGTCTCCGGATATCTGCAGAACATATAATAGAAAAAAAGTATTGAAAACATTATCCTGAAGTGTTCTGTGCACATCTGATAAATTTGCAGTAAATATGGTGAATTTTTAATCTGTGGGTAACAACATACTTCATATAGAATTTTTCTCAACAACTGTAATGATCTCTTGCTCTTCCAGTTCATCTGTTCTTGAAGACTAGTGCCTCTGCTCGCCTTGGGATCATTTTGTTCCTTTTTATATAACATGCTAATCTCTCCATATTCTCTTTTTTTACACTTCTCAAATAAGAAAACACGAGCTGTTCTTTTTTTTCTCCCTGAGTGCTCAGCCTTTGATTCCTGTGTCAGATTAACATTCTTATTTCTTAAAAATATAAGGAATGTATCTTGAACTGTACACTGTTGAATAATCCATCTCACATACATATTTACAGATAGATTTCTGTTTGTGTAAGTATTCTATATCTAGATTCTCTGGTCACTGATAGATCCCATCTCTGAATTTCACCTTCTTGTCATCCTCTCGTTCAAAATTAGTTGCTGCTGTCCTGCAGCTAGCCTCCCACTTGCATGTTGTAGCTACAGCTTGAGACATAAAATTCATAAGCTTTAGAGGGACAGCATGCTAGACAAACAAATTAGATAATGTTTAGCGAAGGAACTTCTTACTCATTCTTGAGACAGTTGCTCTGCACCTGTCTTTTATCTAGACAGTGGATCTTTATCTGCGGTAAGCTGTGCATGTTCGGTTTTGAAGCTCTTGAGCATAGCAAATGCAGTAAGCTCTCTGTGGTACATTGATCATGAATAGAGATGTGACTGTTTTGTGAGAATTAATCAGAAATAATCTTTCTGAAGTTCGTGATCATTATTCCAGTGGTCATTGTTTCAACTGCAGTCTTTCAACAAGGATTCAAATGCCTATCACACACACACAGTAAATTTGCTTAAAGGTAGTGTAGATGCACTTTGTGCCTCAAAATGGAAATTACAGGTGCCTAATCTACCCAGCTGCAAATGCATAACTTTTTCCCCTTCAGAACTTATTGAATCTAAACCATGCTAATGTTCTTTTGCACAAACATCACTTAGAATAGATTTTTCTTTGTCTTCTCCTAATTTATTGTGAGTGAAATTGTACACATAAACTACTATAGTTTTTATTCTCTTAGACTTATTATTACTTTCAGCTTAATCATTCAGTTCAGTTCCTCAAGATTCTGCAAAATTATTTTCCTTATCAGTCTTTATCTCTCTTCTTTCAGAATCTGATAGATTTTCAATGTCATTTTCTTGACTGAATGCAAAAAGAAGTTTCGTTGGTGTTATTGTGTTGGGTTTTTGTTTGCTTTTTATTTTTTTCCATGTTTATTTTTCTGATTACTACCTGTAACACAAAGCATTGTACTAAATTGGTTTGAGAGGCCTCTTGCCTTGCTCCATTTTCTTAAGTAGAAAGGAGAAGTAATAAAAAGATTCCATTGGATGAACCTCTCATATAACATTGAATCTGGCTTTATATTGTCGTCTTTTATAAATAAATTTTAAGCAGAATGAAGTGAGGAGTTTCTCAGTACGTTCATAAGAGCAAGACAGATTTTTTGTTGCTTTTCCCCCCACTGGTGAGTTTGCCCAAGAAATGCAGATGAAAGAAGCATTATTAGAGAAGCTGATATGACAGGGCTTCGTTGACTTAGGAGTGTACTACCAAGTTTCTAAAAGTTTGTGCAACAAGAAGAATGAAGAATGTTGTTTGTGAGCAAAGTAATGAGAATGTAATGGTGAAAGGTGAACTCAAAGAGCTTCGTGGTACGATGGAAGGTAGGAAAGGATATGGTTGACACAGTAGGAAAGTGTAAGAAGTGTTATTTTAGAAATTACTGATTAGAAATCTGCTAGTGAAAAACAGGGGTACTATTTTGATTATATAAAGTAATGCTTGAGAGGTGTATACAATTGCTGTCTACTCTGAGAAGTTTATTTTACTGTTGAATTGAAATGTTCAGGCTAGTAGAGAAGGCTGTTAAATCTTGTGAGAGATTAGGAACTGGTCATTTAATCACAGAATCGCAATATTGTAAGGGCTGGAAGGGACCTCTAGAGATGTCCAAAACCCTGACTGTCCCCTCTGTGGACATTGGAACACTTTTAGTAATGAAAAGGCTTTTGTTATACAGAGAATGAGAGAGATTGGAAGGAAGAAGAGAAAATGGCTGCTATAGTATACATTATATGATGAGAATGAGGAGTACAAAACGATTGGAAAGTTGTCTACTGAGCAACTAAAAGCAGTGCTAAAAACAGTGAAGTATGAGAGACTGGGAATCCGTGAAGTCACACTATATTACTATCAAAAGTTACCTCAACACCCTCAGAACAAATTGTGATTGTTGTGTACTTAGAACCATCACTTTTAAGTGCTAAGCCTTTTTTTTTCTATTCAAATCTTCAGGTTATTATTTTTCAGACTTTTTTTTTCAAAGAAGTAGATTGGAAAAGTGGTTATATGAGTCAGTGGGCATCACAACCTGTTCATTATACTAAGGGTACAGTCATAACGTAAGTTTCTGTAAGCTACCCAAGATGCTGATATATGTCCTCTATCTTTTCTGGATGGGAAATAAGTGTAATTTTTTTTTTATTCACTGAGTGGTACAGCTGTTCAGAAGACTTGAAAAGTGAATCTTGGGTCTTAGAAGTCAGTTCTGAATCCTAGCTAGACATTGATCATGTTTAGACTTTCATTTTTTCTTCTTCAATGTGATAATGCAAATCTGCTGTCTCCTAGACATTGAATGGGCTTCTATGTGAAAAACCAAAGGAACAGGTGCTCTCAAACCTAACTGAAGCTGATATTAGTAGTCTTTGAGAAGAGTAAACAAGAGAAAATCCTTCATAATTGCTTTTGTATTATGACCTAGTGATGAGCACACAAGCTGAATTTTTAGAGCTATGTTCTCTTCTAAGCATTCACGCAGGCTTTATTAAAAGCTGAAAACTTGGCCAGAGGTGTAGCTTTCCACAATAGACATCGCACTGAAGCTGACGTTCTCTGCCCTCTGAAACAGAGGTGGAACAGAGTATTTTTATCTTTTGTACATTAACTGGTCATGGAGGACAGATAACATCAGTGAGGATGGGAGGAGGTTGTGTGTGAGAGGGTTCCCCACCTTTTTTTTTTTTATTTTTTTTTTTTTGTCTTTTTTGAACTTCCTGTACGGAATTTCTATAAGCTGTTGGCAGTTCCTCTGTAATTCTGTCTTCTTTGGCATTCTTGTTTGGTTGAAAGACTTATGGTGCCACCTTGTCCTTTGCTGTATTGTTTTGATCATTTGCTTGGGTTTCATCAAGCAGCTTGGGTCATCTTTTCAAGTCTTTCTTCATGACCGTAAGGAAGAAGGAAAGTTTCAATGGGGTCTTAAAAACATGATGTAAACATAAGATTCTCCACAACTCATTTTACACAGTAATCTGTTTCTGCCAGATTTAGATTTTTGAGATGCTTTATGAAATTCACAGAAGTATCAGAGTAATGACGGAGGAGAAAATGTATGAAATACAAGTCACGTTCTTGATAATTTCTTTAGAAGTAACTGAAGTGCTTTCATCCATTCACTCAAAACAGTATCTTCTTAATTGTGAAATAGAGCTCAGTAGCAGACTGGACAAATTCATGAAGGAATAAGACCATCAGCTGCTATTGAACATAACAGTGGTGGTGCAGCTTTTGGCTCAGACGTTCTGACAACACTTCTTACCAAACTTGACACTGGGAATGTGCTGCCAGAGAAGAGCATGCTCTGTTCTCTTCTGAAAAGAGTAGAACAATACAAAAGATATCTTTTGTATTCTGTGATTGGCAACACTGGGCTGGATAGATGTTTACCAACTAACCATGTTTTTTCATGTCACTTGGTGCTGTAAGTGCACTTCAGTCCATTCTCAATATGTAGCGATGCTTCCTATGATGCTGCTTTGAAATTCCAGATGTCTCTGAGTGTAACACAGCTCTGTATCCCTCTCAGTTTTTCATCCTTCCTTTCTGCATAAGAGATGTGTGAGCAGTACCCTGGGAGTTTCATCTGTTTCTGCTGTCTGCAAGGAAAGAAAAGGTTAACCGTCCTGCAAGTGACTTGCATTCACTTTGACTAAGTGAATAAGTTTTAAAATACTGTAGGTTCAGAATTTTCAGTCCTGTATTGCTTTGTGACGAGAGGTGCGTTACTGAAGGACCTGCTATTTATATGAATATCTATTTTTAGTGCTCATGTATTCGAGTTGACACAACTTCTAACTCAGTAATGGCAAAATAAAGCTTTTATATAAAACTGTAATTGAAAATACTTCTACTTACTTAAGTGAGATGATTCTTACTAATACATGTATTTGCAGGAAGCTTCCTTATATTTCATAATGTTTTGCAGTGTGATATCTTCCATTCTGCCCAAATCCAGAATGTGTTTTTCACTTGCCGTATCTCTTGGACAGGTGTTCTGCACGTTATGATATATTCTCATTAATCATATTGGGATGAGTTTTAGTGAATGCAATATGGTTTTTGTTTGTTTTGCAGGCACCAAGTATAGATGAAAAAGTAGATCTTCACTTTATTGCATTAGTTAACGTAGGTGGTCATCTCTATGAATTGGGTAAGGACATTTTCTTATCTGCTCTACGTTTGTTTAAAGACAAATACAAGTAGTAATCTTGTTGACTATCAGTTTGAGACAAGAGTATTTGATTTAATGGAGGGCTTTGGTTCTTTTGCATTGTAGGGTTTGGGGGTGGTGGGAAGAGTTTCTATCAAATGACTGCAGCTGTTTTCCCACTGCTTTTTTTTGGATTCTTCTTCTCTCAACTTCTCTGTCAAGACAAAATGACACACAGTATTAGACTGTCTCTGATCTTCTTTTATTATTTGATAAGACAGGAAGCAAGAAAGAATTGATGAATGTGTATTTCTGAAAATACTGTTATACTTACGTCCTTAAATTGCTTAATAAATGTATTGTATGCAACTTTGCAAGTGTTAGCTGTATTATTAAATAGCATGATACAGTTAACATTGAAATTGTATAGAATACTGGAAGATAATAATCTCCATTTGTTATAGGCTGGTTACTTTTTAATCTATCTTAATTTAGTTAACTTCAGAACAGTGATCTCTGTTTTCTGAATTGGTTAAAGCTATTTTTTCTTTCTTCAGATTGTTTAGCAGCAGGTTCTGCTCAGATATTCTCTAATGATTCCAATCTAAAACATGTTGCTGGGCAACCAGGCTTTGCTGCAGCCACTTCAGAAAACTATCAAGTAGATATGAATTTAAAAACTGCAAGTCACTGGTCTTTCTTAACATATTTTTTCCTGGGTTTTATAGTGGGAACGCTTGCTACTTTTTTTTTTGTCAACATTTAAGTAAGCAATGCCCTTAGCAGGTGACAGTTAATTATTACCTGGGACAGAAGCAGTGTGTTAGAAATGTTTATATTAATCCTAAGGTGAATCTGTGGGTTAATATCAATGATCAGTCACGAACTGATCATTGGTGCACACCTCTGTTTTACTGATGTCTGTCAGTGTACTACAGATCAAATAGTGAGGTAACTACTACTGAAATGTAATCTAAATATGTTCTGACTCTTAAATTTCAAAGCATGATGAATGGGCTTTGTTTAGCTGTGTGCAGCTACTTCCATATTACTTCTTCATTGTGCATAAATTTGCTCAAAGAGCACACTGTTATATTTATCATATTTTGCTATATTCTATAAGGGTGATACAAGATAAAAGCCACTTCAATTTTTTATTCAATGAAAACAAACAAACAAACAAAACCCAAATGGGCATTTGGTTTAGTTTAGTTCAACTGTATGCTAGTACTATTTTCCTAGTTCTTAAAGTAACAAGTTCCCAAGTTCATAAAGTAACGTCTCTCTGAACTAGCAGAAGAAAGCAAAAAATAATTAAGTAGGAAAATGGGAGAAAGTTTTTTAGGTTCATTCACTGGTTTCAGTCACTGTGGCCAGCATGTGGGCTTTGGCAGTCAGAAAATGCTGAGAAACCACATGAATGCTAAATGCTTCTGATGTTTTTGCCATAGAAGACATGTTATTTATAGGCAGATGAAATTAAAATGTTATTCTGCCAAGTTGTATGTAAAAAATGTAATTAAATTTAGCTTGCAACCATACTGGGCATTCAGTTTGTTTCCTTGGCATGTTCAGAAGAATTTGTATTGTTATATCTTCAGTTCTGGGTTTTATATGAACAAGAGGGTGTTTGTGATTCTAAATATAAAAACGAATTAACATAAAATCTATTTTCAGTTATGAAAAATGCCATTTGGATGTACTATTGATTTCAGTGGAATCTGTGAGGAAGGGAAATCTTTAAAAAGGTGGGCAGAGCCAAAAAGGAATTTGGTCTAGAGAACACTTAAGATATCCTAACAAATGTTCTCATAGCATTAGCTCTTCATTTGTAACCTCGGGCATATTTCTATGAATAGAATTGTTTTAAATATACTGAGAACTATAGTGTTGCTATATTGCAAGTGACCATTTTTTTAATGTTGTGAAAATACTTAATGCCTGGCTTATTGGAATTGTTAATTTGTTTAATTTAAATGGGAATAAGGTTTCACTTATGTTCTTTGAAGTTTAGTGTTCTCATGTGTCATTCAGTCCCTGATGATGGTCGTCAAAGATCACAGATACACAGCAGTCAGTCTGGGTAATTCCAGTGTCATTGAAATCATTCTTTCCCACTTGAAAAGCTGAAGTGCTATCCCAGCAGTAAAGAAGTTGCAATTCATAGCCTCACATTTTCAAATAAACCAGTAGAGGTATCACTTCAGGTATTTTTAATATAACAGAATGTGCATAATTGATGACTGTTAAAAAGTAATAATTGGAGGAGAAATTAGGGAGTAGTCGTTTGTGTGTTTGTGTGATGCTTTTAAGAAAAGATACTTCTAAGAAAAAGAAAGTAGCATCTTTGTAAGTGAAGAGCGAAAAAAATCTGTTCATTTATTTTATTGGCAAAAAACTCAAACTTTTCTATTTTAATTTTATAAATTTATTCATCAGTACTGCTTTATGTTTCCACAGATGGACGCAAGCCATTCCCAATAAACCATGGGGAAACTAGTGATGATTCTTTTTTAGAGGTAGGAATAGAAATTGCTCATAAGTGGTATACAAAATTCAGTCTTGTTATATTTATGGTTGGATTGTGATTCTGGTTGAAAGAGTATCATAATATGAGAACAAGGAAGTGTAAGAAGAGCCGAGCATAACAGAAGATCAAACTGGCTTTTCTTCTCTGATGAGATTTTCATGCACCTGATTTCAAATTGTGTATGAGGGAAGTGATTAAATTGAAAATGTAATTTATCGTTTTTCTTTTAGTTGACTTAGTTATAGTTTAATACATGCCAAAGCAGAAAGAAGTTGATTTGCTTTCCAACACTTATTCCTTCTGCCCCTTCTTCCTTTCTAATAATTGTTGTTATAGAATCACAGAACGTCTTGATTGGAAGGGACCTTAAGGATCACCTACTTCCAACTCCCCTAGCACGGGGGCAGGGCTGCCCCCCACCAGCTCAGGCTGCCCAGGGCCCCATCCAGCCTGGCCTTGAGCACCTATAGGGATGGGGCATCCATAGCTTCTCTGGGCAGCTGTGCCACTGCCTCACCGCCCTCTGAGTAATGAATCACCTCCGAACATCTAACCTGAATCTCCCTTCTTTTAGTTTAAATCCATTACCCCTTGTCTTATCACTATCAGACCATGTGAAAATTGTCTAGTCTCTTTGTGTAGTTAATTTTGTGTGCTTGTGTGTCAGGAGCTGTTTCACTGAGAAATTGATCTCAAAGGAATTTACATTTAATTGAGGAGGTAAACTGCTATCCTGACAAAATTATCAGAAGTTGAAGCTAAGAGAAGTCTGTGCATCTGACTTCTGTAGTAACCAGACTGGGTTAGCTTTACAGAAGGAAGACACCAGAAAAACTAAAAAAAAAAAACAAAAAAAAAAAACAAAAACCAACCCAAAATGTAGTTTAATAATATTTACTAGTATCTGTAAAGTATGTATACAGTTTGTGTTTGTTTGGGCAAGGGAAGAAGCTCGGTAGAGTTCTTTCTTTTTTTTCCTGTTATACTGATAACATGTGTTCTCCATATTGCACCCTAAAGCTAGATAAAATAATTATTTATAATCAATCACTTACCCCACACATCTTTTGTTCATCTTGAGACAAAGGAAAAAAACACAGAATAAAGCAGTACACTTCAGAATAAAGGCAAACTTCAGAGATGCATTTGGAAAGTCAGGCAACATCTGTTGCATGAAGTAATACTCGGTCACAAAACTCACTGTTCTGGTTTTGCACAAAACATTTGTTCTCTTGTGCTAGAAATAATCCTGAATAGCAGTGACTCGGATCAGAAATGCAGTATATGTAAGTTTGTGATACTATTTAGTAATACTTTATGGAAAACTACACATTGACCATAATTTGTGTGAAGTGTATCTTTGCATTTCAGTTGCTTTTTTGAGTAAGTGTGATTTTATAGCTGTGGCTGTTCTGTTGTTGTTTATTTATTTATTTATGTTTCCCATAGGATGCAATAGAAGTTTGCAAGAAATTCATGGAACGTGACCCAGAAGAATTAAGATTTAACGCAATTGCACTGTCTGCAGCTTAAAAACTTTTCCACTTGGGCTAACCTATTGCAATGTGTTGTAACAAGATAACTGTTGCCGTACGTTAATAGTACAAGTTTTGATACTTCCCTAACATGTCCGTTAATTGTAGCACATGTGGAATAAACTTTGCATTTGTCCTTGATACAACTTGCTGCTTGTTCCTGAAGCAAATTCATGTATTTATGTACACGCATGCATTCTGTGCAAGACTTCTGTGTGGTGGGGTTTTCTCCTTCTACCCCCTTAATAGTTTTGGAAATCAGTGCCTGTGATATTTCATCATCATAATGGTGAGCTAGTTCAGAGTGGGACTCTTGTTTATACCATTTTGCATATAATATTTTGAGTGGAATATGGGATACTGGGCAAAAACTTGAAATATGAGGTTACTTGCATCTTTTCATTAAAATAATACAATCATAAGAACTTTTGCAGGTAGCTTAGAAGATAAAGCCACTTTTTTTTCATTGAATTATTTATAAATACATGGAAGAAAAAGAAAGCCAGAACTGTTTCTTCTTACTGGTGCTCAGGAATAATATTTTTAAAATTCTTATATTTACATTTTGAAGAACATTAATTTTGTTTTTCAAGCCTAATAATGTTAAAGCTTTTTAATAATTTATTAGTTAAACCAGTGTATGCGATTTGTATTTGTGGAAAAACAACATGAATTTTTACCTCAGAAAAACCAAGTAGTGATTAATGTGGTCACTAATGGTAGGACTGCAGAGGGAACACACGAGTGAATAAACAAAATGAAGCATCTCACCTAACTGAAATAAATGCTAGAAAAAGTCATAACTGTTTCAGTGAAGTTTTTTAGAACAAGGCCACATTCCGTAGATCTTCAGATGGACGTGATGGCTATATACTTCTATTCCATGTAGGAATATCTGTTGTAAATGTGTCAGGTGGCACTACTGACTGCTGTGTGATACCCTTCCCTTTACCTATCCCCTGGATCTCAAAGTACTGTTGACCAATTTCTACACTTGAAGTAGTAATGATAAAACTTTTTTGTTTGCTTTTCTTCTTTTTTTTTTCTAAGCAATCTTATGATTTAGGATTGTTGTGTGAGTAGGTTTTGTTTATTGTGCGTATTTCAGATAAGTATTTACTTGCTGCTTTGCAGTGAAGTTATTGAGGTTTGCTTCCAGTCAAGACCACTGCCAAAGGAAACTGAACTCTTAGTGTCCCATAGGTGCTTTCATTCTCTGTTAACTGTCATTGCAAGAAAAACAAATGGAATTATGCTAGAAGCAGCTTGGCAGAATTTTCTTTCAGAAGAAAGAAAAAGAGGCCTGGGAGTCTGTATTATCACTTAAGAGCATCTCTGGCTCTTCTAAAGAAGTCAGAGTGTCTGTCTAAAAATCTCACCTGGAGAGTCCACTAACAACAGGAGTCTGTTTCCTATGAGTGAGCTGGCTGGAAAAGTGAGAGGGAAGAACAATACTAATGAGCTTCCACGTGGAGCATTTTCTTCAGCCCAATAAAACATACTATCATTAATATGTGCATTTCTCTTGTTGTGGTCATTAGTAAAGCCCTGAAACATGCTTTTAAATAAAAACCAAAGGCCTTATTAAATAAACAGAACAACTGTGTTGCCTTCCTGCTCATAATAGCAAAATCCACTAAAAAGTGGTCACAGCATAATTAGGGTAAAGCACATTTTATGTTATAAATGTGAGTCAGAGGATCACAGTTAAGAAACTAGAGGTATAGATAAGGTATTTTTACTGCAGGGAGAGGGTGAAGAGGAAAGAAGGAGAAGAATTACAGTTCAAAGCTACTTTAGTTATCTACTTCAGGGAGGTATTCACACATGCTTTTCAGTGCTCCACTGTTGGTATTCTTAGGTAATGTGGAGAATACATCTTTGTGCAATTGCTTATTGTAAAATCGCTTCAAAACTGGGGTTTTAATTGAGTATGAGGACTGATTAAGTGAAGTTATGATAAAGGAAAATTGGGGTTAGAAAACTAAAGTTGGGGTGGGATTTTTCATGATCACACTGGAAAAATACATCTTGGATATTAAGGAGAAGTTTATTTGTAAGAATTCTTGGTGTATTGGCTGTAAGGTTTGTAAACTTCAGATCAGTTCTCCTGCATAAGTTTCCCTTCTGTCTTGCTTTTTTTTCCCTTTTTTTTTCAGTGCACTTCATGTGCACATTCCTTGCACAGTTAGGTTGAAGTGTTGCTAGACCACGCTGCAGTGTCCTACCTTGTGTGGACAGCATAGTGGCCTTCCTGTGCTGACAGGGCTGTGTTTTGACACACACACTGCCCACAGAGTGGTGGTCACCATCTCTGGAGGTGTTCAAGAAGTGTGTAGATGTGGCACTGAGGGACAGGGGTTAGAGGCATGGTGATGACGGGCTGACAGTTGGACTAGATGGTCTTAGTGGTCTTTTCTAATCTCAGTGATTCTAGGTGTTGGCGTCTACCTACAGAAATGCAGGCAGGAAGTGGATCTGCAAAATGCTGGAATACCCATGGAACTGAAAGGACGTGACTGAGCTAGGTGTCAGGAACATGTAGCTGCCATGTATCCTCCTGCCAGATCCTGGCCACGGGCTCTAAAGGCTTACAATTGCCATACTTCTACGATCCATGTGTATTAGCTCAGGCTCTCTGGGAAAATTCTGCTGTTATGTCCAAAGTTGTGCAGCTCTGCCAGGCCTCGCCAGCTTTGTGTGTAGCATTGTTTGGCTGCAGGCATTCAGCGCTGGCGACTGCCAGAAAATGCCTCCTCAGCTCCTGCAGCTGGGGCTGTCTGTATGTAACTTCATATGGAAATGGTGCATGTAGGAGCCAGGAGGTGAGGCATGCTCAGCGCTTCTGTAATTCTGGCTGGGTGAAGCTGTGCTGCTATTAAGCACTCCGAATTGCTCAGACTCTTTTAAGTATATTGGCATAAATTTTCCCATGATACCACAAGTGCTTTGTTGAGAAACTGAGAAGGTAAGAACCGGAGTAATGTGCTTTTTCCCTTCAGCCATGGCTGCATCATTAAGATTTTAAACTGGGCAAAGAGAAGGTGTTCCTAGTAACCAAAATGCTAAGACATAGTAAAAAGGGAATGTACAGCTCACATTTAGAGAACAAATATGGACTTCCCTTAAGAGGGGAAGAAATCTGCCTTGATGGAAAATATTATTTTATCAAATATTTGTAGAGTGCCCTATGAAAAGAACGTGGCAGAGTCTAGCTTGGGTTATCCACAGGAGCACGCACAGGGAAAGGCTTTGTTTAGCAGCTCAGACTGATGCTATGTTTGCTGCACTTGACGCTAATAATTAGCAGTGGTGCCCTGTGTCTGTAAGCTTTTTCTGACCTAGGCCTCCGGTGACTTGTTAGTGAGAGCATTAAGCTGCTTTACTTGTTTGTGCTCACACAGAAAAACTGTATCTGTGACAATTTAAAGTTTGTTTTGAAAAGGAAATGGTTCGTATTGGAACTTCTGTTTCTCAGTGTGTAACTGAGAATCCTTCTGCTTGAGGATTTCAAACATTAATCATGTTTAAGTGATTTGATAAGCTATTAAGTGCATAAAACAACCAGAAATCAGAAATGCAGATTCTTTACATTTTTTTTATTGTGGCTGATGTGACTTGGGGTAGGAAAGAGGAGCAGGAGAAATCTTCAAAATTACAACTTTTGTCATTATTTCATTCATCTCTGCCTCCATATCATAGAATCATAGAATCATACAATAGCTTGAGTTGGAAAGGACCTCAAGGATCACCAACCTCCAACCCCTCTGCTGCAGGCAGGGCTGCCAACCTCCTCATTTAATACTGACCAGGCTGCCCAGGGCCCCATCCAATCTGGTCTTGAACAGCTCCAGGGATGGGGCATCCACAACCTCTCTGGGCAGCCTGTTCCAGTACTTCACCACTCTCTGTAAAGAATTTCCCCCTGACGTCCAACTTAAATCTCCCCTCCCTCCCTAAATTTAAAACCATTTCCCCTTGTCCTGCTGTTATCTACCTTTTCAAAGAGTTGATTCCCCTCCTGTTTGTAGGCTCCCTTTAAGTACTGAAAGGCTGCCATTAGGTCACCTTGCAGCCTTCTTTTCTCCAGGCTGAACAAGCCCAGCTCCCTCAGCCTATCTTCAAAGGGAAGGTGCTCCAGCCCTCTGATCATCTTTGTGGCCCTCCTCTGGACCCTCTCCAACAGCTCCCTGTCTTCCTTGTACTGGGGGCTCCACACCTGGACACAGTACTCCAGATGGGGCCTCACAAGAGCAGAGTAGAGGAGGACAATCACCTCCCTGTCCCTGCTGGCCGTCCCTCTTCTGATGGAGCCCAAGATACCATTTGCTTTCTGAGCTGCAAGGGCACACTGCTGGTTCATATTCAGCTTTTCATCCATCAGGACCCCCAGGTCCTTATCTGCAGGGCTGCTCTCAAGGACTGCTCCTTCCAGTCTGTATGGATGCCTGGGATTCCACTGGCTCAAATGCAAAACCTTGCACTTTGCTGTGTTGAACCTCATTAGGTTCACCCAGGCCCACCTTTGAAGTCTGTTGAGGTCCCTCTGAATGGCATCCCTTCCTTCCACCATGTCAACCGCACCACTCAGCTTGGTGTCATCAGCAAACTTGCTGAGGGTGCACTCAATTCCATCATCGATGTCATTGATAAAGATGTTAATGAGCACTGATCCCAAGACAGACCCCTGGAGGATGCAGCTCATTACCGGCCTCCACCTGGACATAGAGCCATTGACGACCACCCTCTGTCTGCAGCCTTTCAACCAATTCCTTATCCATTGGGTGGTCCACAAATCAAATCCACATCCAATTTGGAGATAAGGATGTGGTGGGGGACCATGTCAAAGGCCTTGCTCAAGTCCAGGTAAATTATGTCAGTTGCCTTCTCTTTGTCTACCAATGCCATCACCACATCATAGAAGGCCACCTCATTGGGTAGGCATGACCTTCCCCTGGTGAAGCCATGCTGGCTGTCTCAGATCACATACTCATGTGATCAAGCACACACTCTCACACCTCATGTGAGGATCTGTTCCATGATCTTCCCAGACACAGAGGTGAGACTCACCAACTTGTAGATCCCCGGGTCCTCCTTGCTCCCCTTCTTATAAACAGCAGTGACATGAACCTTCTTCGTGTCACTCAGGTCCTCAGATGCCTTAACTCCTCTCAGTGGTATGATTTAATGATATCATTTCAGTGTATTCGTAACTTCAATAGATGTGAGATGTCTGCTGTGGAACTTCAGTCAAAATCATTGGGTTTCCATGCCTTTGTGTACTGCTCAATCCCAATCCCCATGTGCTGCAATATGATAGCTGACACCTCCTTGGGGTGAGTGTATTATCTCTGAAGATCTTCGCTCCTGTTCTAAGGATGCTGTCTGCAAATCAGCAGTGAGATGTGCTTCCAGGTAAGCAGCTAAGGAGAAGCTGATTCGTGCACAGCACATGTTCTGTTTTCTCCTTGTCCTTAAAAAGAGAACCGTATTTTGCCACTAACCATACACATAAGAGCTGCAGCTGGCAACTCATTTCTGATTACAGAAAAGTTAGAGAAAGAAAAGCGTTATGACAAGCTGAAGTAGAAAATCATCTTAATAAATCTTAAATAAATGGTAAGTACTTCTTAAACACACAGAACTCTAGTGCTAGCCTTGGCTACATTGGCAAACAGCTTTTTTCTTGATCTTTCACTTCTCTGCTGTGAGAGTGCCCAACCCCACACCCTGTTCAGCTAGCATACCTCTGTTCCAGCAGCCGGTTCAGAGTGGAAGAAGCTTTGGAGCAGTGCAATCCCAGCTCCCCTATGGCTGCGGTTGCTGTAGGGCCCAGCCGTGCATTGACAGTCTGAGGGAGCTGGGCTTGTTCAGCCTGGAGAAGAGAATTCTCCAGGGAGACCTCATTGCAGTCTTCTGATACTTAAAGAGAGCTTATAAACAGGAAGGAAATCCACTTCTTACACAGGTAGATAGTGATAGGATGAGGGGGAATGGTTTTAAACTAAAAGAGGGGAGATTTAGATTAGAGGTTGGGGATATTTTTCAGTGAGAGGTGAGGAGAGTGGAACAGGCAGCCCAGGCTATGGGTGCCCCATCCCTGGAGGTTGGATGGGGCCCTGGGCAGCCTGAACTGGTAGGTGGCAGCCCTGCCCATGGCAGTGAGGTTGGAACTAGGTGATCTTTAAGGTCCCTTCCAACCCCTTCTATGGTTGAGCTGGGAGGAGAGAGGCTTGGCACCAGGTCTCAGGTGTTTAGCTCTGGGAGTTATGGGATCACTGTTGGAGAGAGAAGTTCTGAAGAAATAGCGATGCACAGGGGAGGAGACAGAATTAAAGCAGTGGTTTCTGTGCTGTAAGGGTGGTACTGAAAGCAAGAGCAGAGCTGGGTAAATGGCCTTCAGGTGCAGCAGGAAGCACTGGAGCTGAGCTCTGACCCACACCTGAGCTTCGCCACTTGGTGCACAGTGGGAGCTCGCAACGTGTCTCCCACGCGAGGTGTCGGTCCCTCGCCGTCACCGGGAGCCGAGCTCGGGCAGGAGCAGGCCCAGGCCTGGGGCGGACGGCGGGAGCTCCGGGCCGGGCAGGTGGCGGCGCTGAAAGGTGCGATTGTGCCCAGCAATTCCCGGTATGCGCCGGGGCCGCCCCCGCCTGGTGGGCAGACGAGGGGCGCCGGGGGCACGGGGGCGGGCGGGGACCGCGGCCCCTCAGCCCCTCCCGGACGGGCGCGGTGTTGTTTTACAGCGAGCGGCTTCCTGGCATTCCTGCGGCCGCCGAGCGCTAGCGAGCTCCCTGCCGGGAGCGGGGGGAGGAGGAGAAGGAAGGGGAGGAGGTGGAGACGGCGACGGGAGCGTTAAAAGGCGGCGGCTGAATGACAGCAGCTGTTCTGCGCGCCCGTCCCGGCGGAGGACCGAGCGCTCGCCACGCACTCTTTTTCCCCGGCCATGGACGGCAGAGAGGATGCCGAGTGCGGCTGCGAGGCGGCGTTCGCAGAGGCGCAGAGATGGGTGGAGGTGAGGCGCTGCCCGGTATCGCGTCCCCCGCCCCACCCCGGGACTGTGCCCCTCTGCCTACCCCGGGGCTCGCTGTCTCCCCGTCCGTAGCGCTGCACCCCGCCAAACAGGGGGAGAGCTCCCGAGTTTGTTTCTTTGCGAACGGCTGCTGCTCTCAGCAGGCGTGTGGGTCTCGGCCCGCTCCCCTCCCCAAATCCCCTTAGAGGCCGGCGGGGCTGCGCGCCTGTAACTGAGGCTCGTGATTTCTGATTGTGCTTGCCGTTCTCTGAAGTTATTTCTTCGCTGCTCTGAGGCGGCTGGGATTAGAGGCGCTCCTCTTCCTGCCGGTGAAGATTTTAGGAAGCACTAACCTGCAATCACGGTCGCCTACTTTTTTTGTTTTCTCTCTCTCTCTTTTTTTTCCCTTCACTTTTCTTTCAAACGCTGCTGTCTGACTGCTCACAGCCTGACATAAGCGCGTGCCTTCCTGCGCTCGTTGCGCGCGGTCGTTCGTTGCAGCGGGGAATGGCTGCGAACGGCCGCACCTGAACGCGGTGTGGGCACAGGCGGAGCCGTGCGGGACAGGGCACGCCGGGACAGCTTATGCTGTTGGAAGGACGTTGCCTCTAACTTTCTAAAGAGCAAACGTTCAAAGGAGGGTGTTACTCGTTCTTTTTAAGCCGCGTCTTTGCGGGCTTTCCAAAACCTGAGTTCGGGCTGCTTGGTTTTATCTGTAAAACGATGACATCTGGTGCTTAAAGTCTACCGGCAGAGAGATGTGAGCCCAGCGCCTGGCACGGTTGTCATGAAACTGCCTCAGGTGCCCGGTCTGTGCTTGCCGTCTGTGGCTTTCAGCAGTTAAAGAAGTCCTGATTTTCCCGTGTGTGCAAGCTCTATCCACGAGCCTAAATCACTAAAAGCAGTCCTCTCTCATCTGTGTATTTCTTGCACTGCCTCTTCTTAAATTGGCAAAGCTTATTTTAGGTGATTATGGAATGGTGTACTAGCATGAAACTACTGTTTTAAGGGCTCATTTATTTATTTTATCCACTTGCTGTTGGCTGACTGTAGCATCCAGCAAAGCATCTTTTCCACCAACCAGCAGCACATGGGAAAGATAGCCATGCTATGGATGTGTGAAGTCTATGCTCTTGTTTCTATAGCAGAAAGTCAGCATGCACTCAGCTCCCTCCCTGCCCCATCAAATGTGCACCCTTGTACTTTGTTTCTGTGATGTGAAAGCTTTTCTCATTTTAAAATGAGAAAAAACTTTTAAGCTTACCCCCTGGATAAACTTTTATTTTAAACAGAGTGACTTGTAAACCTGAAGGTATTGATAAACAGGATGTTAAAAATTCTGTAGTGTTGAAGGGAAATGTAAATATTTATTTCAGTATGAAGTGAGGTTTCCATTTCAGAGGGTCTGTTGTATGGCTCTGCTCCTTAAATCCAGACAGACTGAAAACACACAGCCAACCATTTCCGTTCTATAGGAAGAATAAAGATATTTTTAGAGTAATGAGACGTCCTGAGGTTTTGTGAGCCTTGGTGCAAGCTCTGATACACGTGTGATTGAGAGTGAAACCTGAAGCAACCCTCAATCCTAGTGATTCGGCAATTAGTTCTGAAGGTCAGGCAGATTCCCAAATATTTATAGGCTTTTGAGTGTTTCAGTAAGGTTTTGCGTGCCAGTTTCCCCTAACCTTAGAGCAAGATGAAAGCATGCAAACACTGCCTCATATATTTTTAGGACAATAAGCAAAACGAGCCCTCTGTGAACTCTTCATGCTTCGCTTTGCTAATAAAATCAATGTTGGCATACTTCTGTATTTCAATAAAGAACTTCTTATTTTCTCAGATTTAAAGAGAAATAAATTGGTTAGCCTGAGCTCCAGCATTGAAGCTGAGGGTGATGTGTGTTTCTGCTACGGGAATGAGTGTTTATCAGGGTGGGAGGGAAATTAAACAAAAAGGGGAAAGAAACCCCGTACCTCGAAACACTGGAAGCCATTCTCTTTTTTAAAATTACTTTGTTGTTGTTCAGGTGTGTTTTATGATAATGCGGATGAAGCCTCTAGTCTTTATGAAGCCACATCCCCAAGCCTCTTGTAAAGAGAGTTCTTGTGTACTGTGGAGAACTGGTGGGGAATGCTGCTGCTCGTCTAGGTATACAAGCTTCTAATTGGGACGATTAGTCACTCTTGCAGGGTTGATGGCCTCACACATGGGCTTCAGTGAAAGGGTAGTTATTTTCTGCGCAAAACTGTGACTCTTGTCAGGTGCTCCCATGCTGATGGCTTTTGTGGAGCCCAGCCTTGTTCGGTGCTCTTGGGTTCTTGTATCTGGGCTTTGGGGTCTTCTGAGCTGTGCGCAAAATAACTGCTGCTCTTCAGAGTCGCACACAGCTTGACCTTTTTGGAGCACCTTGCCTGGGCACGTGGTGTGTGCTCAGACCTGAACAGAGCACTGAAATAACAGCTTAGGAGCAGGCACTGTAAGGTAGAGCTGTGTTTGCCAAAGCTAGAAATAGCCAGGCTTTATATAATTTTACAAGGTTCTGTTCTGTATTATAACTTCAGAGAGCCAAAGCTATTCCTCAAAACCCAGCCTTCTCCTCCAGCTATGAACTATCCCACACTGCCAACGCTGTTTCCCTGCAGACAGTCCAAGATGTGGGAGGGCAATCCAACCTCTTCCTCTCTCAGACCCCCTCCAAGTCCATGTATGCACTAATTGTGGGAACGTGGGCCTTCTCCCCAAAACACCCAGTACTGTGTTAGAGGAGCTCAAGTGGGCTGTTTTCTTGTAAAACCACTCTGCTTTCCACTCATGCTCTGTCTTTTAAATGAGCCCTAATCTTCAGGTGAATGTCTATGGTTTGAAATTGTTTGCTGAAGTAACTTGAAACCTGACCCGAAGTCTGTAAATCTTTACTTAGAGTGCCCTGGGGCGAATATAGCTTGGATTTCTTTTTCCTTTTTTTTTTTTTTTTTTTTTTTTCTTTTTTTTTTTTTCTCCTTCCCCCAGAGCAGCCAAATGCATGCCATATACGAATTCTGTCTGAGAGAGAGTGGGGAAAATGGGAAGAGTGCGTGTGCCTGAATGAGTTGCTGGAGTGAAGCAAAGCAGCTCCAGGAAAACCAAGCAGAGAGACTTACACAAAACCATTGAAGTGAAAACGAGGTGTTGGGCCAAGCAACTTTAAGCATTGCAAACTGTTAGACAGCCTCTCAATATCTGATATTCTTTCCCCTCACCCCCCATGACTGGACTGGGATTATTGAAGTTCTGAACGTTACTGATTTCATTTGATGCTGCCATTGAGAGCATCAGTTTTGGGACTGCAAGTGGAATCCATTAGTCTGGGATCTGTTCCTCACACCATGTAACAGGAGAGGCCTTTCTGTCACTAATGCTGCCCAGTGTTGATGTAGAGGGGCGTTTTGCTGCTGAGATTTCTGAAGATAAGGTTTAGAGAGGGACTTCAGTGTGCCTAGAGTGCAATGAACACAGCTCTGCTGTTCCAGTCTTGCCTACGGCCATTACACAGGCAGTAAAATAGTCCAGCACTACCTGAATACTCTTGTGTGTATGAGCAACTTCATTTATTACTGCATTACAATGTGCTTTTTCAGAGTCAAAAACTGTCTTCCTTTGTAATTTAAAAATGTTTGTCATGTTTTGTGTGTTGCTTTTTGCCTTTTACCAGGGAAGAGAAGTGCATACGCCCTTGCCCAGGAAAGTTGAAAAGCAAATTTGAGGAGCTGCTTGGAGAAAAAGGTCAGCTTCAGGATAAAAAGAGTACTGGATAGAGGATAAAAAGTACTGGAGAGCCAGTACTGCTTACGAAAATCTTTTGGTTTGGACTAACTGTATAGCAATCAAATCCAATGAATGGTTTCTGACATGTGGTCACCAAATGCTTCTTTTTGTTGAAACCACTCAGAGCCTGCCTTTCTACTGTATATTTTTATGGCTTCTGCAAATGCAGCACGAGGTCTAGCAGCAATGTTTTTTCTTTATTTGCATAGAGATCCTACCTCAGTGGTTGTTTGGTTTTGTTTTTCCCTCAAGCATGAATCTAATGCATACGGTCTGGGATGGCAGACAGGAGAAGTAACTGTAGAGATAGAAGCTGATCTTACTGTTCAAATCCTGTTCTCATAGTACATTTATTTCAATGGTACTAATTTGTTATGAAAAGGTTTTTCTTGGTTCTGAATAAGGTATTTTCAGGTGGTGTGCAGGGAGTCTGTCAATGTCCTGAATGGTGTCAGAGTGAAAGATGTTTGAAAGAAGAGGCAAATCCTGTGTATTGTGTTGCTTAAGCCATGTCTAATAGCAGCTAATTCTGTCAAGTCATAAAACCTGGGTGGGCTGGGTTCTGGAGAACTTCTTGCAGCACTCCAGCCAAACTTCTGGCTCACTTCTGCATAAGGGATGTATTTAAGCCTCCATTAGGTATCTGCATCAGTACTTCGTTATTGTGTGTAGGTTGTTGGCAGGGAGCCTTTGCATGGTCTGCCTTTAAGTGTATCCAATTAATATACAAATGTGAATTGATACAGAAGTATAAATGCTTTAAGTACGTACTATAGGAATGTAAATCCTGGAAACAGTGTTTTCATTGGCTGTGAACTATGAAAGCACTTTGACAAAAAGTCATATTGCAAGCATAGCAATATGATTTGGATGGAGAGGGGACAGTATTGTTTTATCTGGGTGAAAATCACTCTCTATTACCTTGTCCCATCCTCCTGGTTCTTGGGTATCTGTGGAATCTAGGGAGGTATGTTTGAGAGGAAAAAAAACAGGGCTGATTTTGTTTGTTTTTTTTCTGGAAAACAAGTAAAATCTATTTCTAGGAGTCTACAAGATGAGTTATATGTATATTTTTATTTTTTTCAAGCTAACTCTGCATTCACATTTCTTAGATGGCTGAAGTCAGTCTTTGCACAACTGAGTGATGGGCATGCATAGCTTTTGGCTGAGCTATTTCCTTTGTGGACAGTTGCCTCTTTGTAGTTTTCAGCATTGTTTTAAAATTTTATATGAAATCAGCATCTGCAGGCACTTCATAGGGAATTATTAACTCGTTGAAGATAGAAATGCCATATACATATGGAAAATGCAGTGCTATTTAAGGAGTTCTACAGAAAACTTTGACTGGAGTTTTCTTTTGGTCTGTATTATGTGGTTACCAACTCGAGTCAGTTGTGGAGTCACTATTGTTCTTCTCCTCCTGGCTTTTTTGTTTTGTTTTGGAACTGTGAGCTGATCTTCCTTTAGTTTCCTTTAGTTTCATGAGGTCAAGTGTGTTTTCCTCTTGTAGTCTGGGGGAGGAGGTGAGATGATGATTTCCATGTTTGGCTTGTTTAGATTACAGTAGGCTTCTTTTAGCACCTTTTCTTTTTTAAACGCTTTCCTTGGTTCAAATACTAAAGGTTTTTAAAGAGAGTGTGGGTATATTGTATTAGACTGTCTTTGCAGCGCTTTGGAAAACACTTGGGTTTATTGTGTTTTAAGAACCAGATACACTCCAGCTGTTCCTTGTACCTACCACTCCCTGTCTTTTAAGTTCTTTTCACTCCTGGAGGAGGGAATTTTTTTATTATTTATTTATTT
>NW_024962262.1:25811541-25812242 GCF_019238085.1 Lagopus leucura
TTTTTTTTTTCCTTTTTTTTTTTCCTTTTTTTTTTTTTTCCTTTTTTTTTTCTTTTCCTAAATGAGACTGACCTAAATTTAACTATCATTTATAAAATGGATTTTCCATCTTCAGCAGTTTAATGCAAGTTGATGTCTGTTCTGATACTCAATGTGCTGGAAATGCTTCTGCTAATCTATGGTGTGCGCTTGACACACCTTTCATATTACGTGAATTAGAGTGGAAGGAGTGTTTTGTTTTGGCTGTTTTTTACATATCTGAATGCTGTCAGTCCAATGGAAAATCTCATTTGAAATGAATGCAGTGAGTAAGCTATTTTAAAATGAGTTCTCTGGTTGCTTGCACTGTGAGCTTCTGTAAGTAGCTGCAAATCTGACCTTTAATGAATAGTGCAAGATTTTTTTAATTATTTTTTCTTCCCCCCAGTGAAAAGAAAGATGTATGGATATGTCTTATACTATATTACTTTCCAGTTAAATAGCTGTGAAGCCTTCATTTGTGTTACATTTTGAAAAGAAACAGTTTCAGCAGTGTCTTGCATTTGTGCTACAAAGAATCTAGAATTACCTTAGGAGGGCATGAGGTTTAGGAGATGTGCTTTTTCTGTTTTCCAGTGCAGGATGCGTTGGCACTTTTTTCTTTTTTTTTCTTTTTTCTTCTTTTTCCTTCTTCTTCTTTTTCCTTCTTCTTCTTTTTCCTT
>NW_024962262.1:25812252-25911507 GCF_019238085.1 Lagopus leucura
TTCTTTTTCCTTCTTCTTCTTTTTCCTTCTTCTTCTTTTTCCTTCTTTTCCTGACCAGGTAATGTGAAAGTCATATTCAGCTCCAAATCATTACTATTTGCTCTCTACAACTACCTGAAGGGAGGTTGTACTGAAGGTGAGGATCAGCCTCTTCTCCCAGGTAACAGGGATAGGATGAGAGGCAATGGATTCAAGCTGCACCAGGTTGTTCAGGCTGGATGTTAGGAAAAATATGTTCTCAGAAAGTGCTGAGGTGTTGGAGCAGGCTGCCCAGGGAGGTGGCAGAGTTGCCAACCCTGGAGGTATTCAAGAAACATGTAGGTGTGGCACTGAGGGACGTGGGTTAGTGGAATTGGTGGTGATGGGCTGATGGTTAGACTAGATGATTTTAGTGGTCTTTTCCAGCCTTTCTGATTCCATTAGAAATATACTCAATGCACTAATTTTGAGAAACAGTTACTAATATAGCTTGGCTAGAAAAAGTCATTATCATTCTCATATAACATGTTTAAATGAATATCTAGCTTGGAATAAATTCAAATAACATAAAAAAAAAAAAAAAATTAAACATTGTATCAGCCTGTCGTCCAAGAGCAGTGTGGTTTCTATGGTACTGTGAGGCATTAGTGAAACTCCAGCACTTGGCCTATGCTTCTCCTGCCTCCTCTTGTGGTGACAGTGCCTCTGGTGACTTGATTCAGGAAGTCCATCTGATGATAGAGAGCTTTTTGATTGTGATTTAGGTTAGTAGCATGTGTAAAATCAAGAAAAAAATGGGGTGTGAGGGGAAGCAATTGATTCAATATTGGCTTTGTAGCATTTGGCTCCTGGGAGGTGACAGCCATCCATGCTCTCACCAGGCAGGTGGTAGCAATGGCTGAGCTCACATTTTGGTAGCAACTTGTTAGTTGCATCCAAGCTGTTGCAAGTTCTCTGTGCAGATGATGAAAAAGCAGACAACTGAATTTAGACAAGCCTGGAGGCCTCTCGAATCACCTGCTTCTGCTCATTACCTGCCTCTCTTCATTACATGAGTTGGGAGCCGTTCACTGAGTGCCTGGGGTTGAAGTATAAACTAGACACCTGAATTAGGGAGTCTGGCTTACGCCCATAAAGAACTTCTTCAGGATGAATTTCGTAAGCCTTATAAATACAGTTGAAACTGTTTTAAGTAGAAACTCTGGCAGGAGTTTCTGAGTTGAGGCATTTAAGAGAATTTGATATGCTTATAAACCAGCTTCTACTATGGTAGAAGCAGCTCTTGCAGCTTGTTGGAGTTTCATGGTTTGAGGAGATGATCACTTAAATGGTGTTGGGCTGTCTGGCCCAACAGTTCTGCAGTGATCACCTGCCATTCATGGGCACAATTGAATCCCAGATCTTGTCTTCAGCCTTACCTGCAAATTCTTTCCTGGAAGTGCTTTATTGGCTCTGCTATTTCTCATTTATTTATTTCCTTCAGGAAGGAATTTGAACAATCCAGCTTGTGGAGTTAGCTCTGAGAGTTTCTATGTGCTCAAAAGACTTATCAGTTAGTAAATCATGATGCAGTAAAGAATACAAGCAAATGAAGCCAGATGTCAAAGTGACTGTGGAGAATATGAAGAAAACTTAAGATCAAGGTTTGATGTTACTGGTGTGTGGTTTTTGTAGCAACAGCTGTTGTGCTGCCTTGAAGCGCTTCTTTGGATGCTATTTCAGGTTAGGTGAAGCTGTGTTTCCACTCCAGGAAAAGATTCTGTACCTGCTTGTGTTGTGCTGTCTTTGTGTAAATGCCACCTCTGACAAAATGTACATTCTCAGTGCATCTGAAAACATGATTCTGATGAAAAATGAGCCGGTCATCTGGTTTTTAGATTATTTTGCAAATAGGATCATAGAATCATTAATTTGTTTGAGTTGGAAGAGATCCATAAAAATTTATTTAACTCCCCTGTGATGAACAGGAGCATCTTAGATCAGGTTGATCGGAAATAGGAAAGGGTTCTAACAATGATATTATTTATCTTAGCTGACTAAAAGCCTTTATGTAATTTTTTTTTGAAAGGCCAGCTGGGAATCTTCACTATGAGTTTTATGATTCAATAAAAAGATCGTTTCGAGTTGCTCTTACTTGGGCTGGCTAAAAATGGGGTGAGGAAGAAGGCGTGAGCTCCAGGTACAGATGGATATCTTTCACAGACATTTGCCTGATGCTGTGAAGGGGGGGGAAAAAAAAAGCCTGATATAATAAACACTGACTTAATGATTATTCAGGAATGTATTGCTTCACTAGTGTGAGCCTTGTGTGTGACAGATTTTTTCATAAACAAATCCCCATTGAAATGCACAGACTAGGTTGCTCACTAATGACCTACCTTCCATGCATCTGATAAAATCAAAAAGTCCTCTGTGACTTTGGGATAGGGCTTGCAGACGTGGGCTGTAATCTCATTTGGGAGCCTTGTGAAGACTCCAGGAAGTTCTGCATGTCAAGTGTTGGTGTCTACATTTGGGAACCCTGCACTGTGGAGCAATGACAGAGGAGAAAGATTGGTAATATGAGGATGAGAAATGTGCTTCTAAGATTATTTGGAAATAGCTACTTTTTCTTCTTACAGGAGTGAATTTCTTGCTTTGTGAGTATTTCAGTTATGATTTTTTCTGGAAAGTATTGGCTTGAATGCACTGTTTTGCATTTGGGGAATTTAAAAGATGGGAGGGAAGGGAATGCTGTCTCACTGTATTCTGAATTTATGAATTTATTCTAATTCTCCCTTAATCTACTTCTAAATTTTGTGTTTGTAAAATTAGTACCTTTTCTATTTTACCTACCACTGGGCATGAAAGTCTATTGTAAGTTCTGGCTGAAAATGTGTGCTCACATGATTCTTTCTTTCCTTCCCTTCCCTTTCTTTCTTACCTTCCCAGCTTGTGACATTCCATTTTCCAGTGGAATCTTTGATCTTTCCTTGTGTAAATTAGCTTTCCTTGAAATTTATAGTGAGCAGGTTCTTTTCCTAAACTTAGGATATATTGTACTGAAGAGCGGTGCTATTAATCGTCTGGTTCTCAGTATGATGATCAATTTTGTCAGGTTGAAAAATAGTGTGTACATTTCAGCAGCAAGATTTGGTCTTCATATGTGGGCAAGTCACTTGAAAGAACCGTATCTATTAATCATGGCAACAAAATGTAAGTTTGGAGCAGTGTCGTTCTGCAGAGGCTTTGGAGCTGGTAGGCTGACATTAATTTGTTTCCAGTATCTGGTGAGTAGATGTTTGATGTGTGCAGATTTCCAGGGGTGACTCACAGGATTGCTGCCTTTCCTCTACCTTTCAGCCTAGGAGGCAGGATAGAGGAAGGGTGTGCTTTGTGATTGTGTGACAGAGATCTTCTACCTTTCAGATAGAAGGGAGTGAAATGTGAAGGATGTTGGTGTCTATCATCTGTTTTTAAAGATCTGCCTGCCTTTCTCACCACAGTCATTATTTTCTAATTTCCTTAGGGCATTATCTCTAACTAAGCTGTTCTAGCACTGTTATGAATGTGTTATCTTTATTCTTACCTTGTCGCTATTGTGTGGAGTCTGGGAGCCGATGAATCTGATGCAGGCTTGTTTTAACAGATCTTATTACTGGGGAGAGTGTGGAGAGGAGATCTGGATCTTGAGACTTATCCCCATCCTGGTATATGCTCCTTCACTCAGGTTAAAAAAAAAAAAAAGTGTGTCTTCATTTCTTCTTGATGCAAGAAGTAGTACTGTTTTGAAATGAGCACTTAGTAGATTGCTTGTCAAGATAGATGTGTTATGTGACAGTTTTTAGCCAATTAACCAATGTTTTGATCTACAGATGTGTATAATGTTGCTTACATTGTACATTGTGGATTTAATTTTTATCAGAGATGCAGGTTTAAGACCTTTGGCTGTTTCTATCTGCCCGACCTTGGTTGTCTATATGAGGAAATGTGGCTATAATAACGCAGAAAATTATGTCAGCTAATTTGCATCTATCATGAATACCCATGTATTCCATAGCCTTGTGCACCATAACTGTCCTTTGAGCCTAGGATACTGTGAGTTAATTTCACTGGACACAGCTAATCCTTTTCATCAACTAATGAGTCTGGATAGTGCTCAACTACTGTTTTCTGGGAAAAGAAAGTACAGAACATGCTTCTATGTAGTTTCTTTTGTCTGTCAGAAAATTTGTTTCCCAGAGTACTAATAATACACAGGTTCCTCAGCTATTATAAAAACACAGTTGCTGTTCATCTCTAAGAGCTTGTTAACCTTAGTTGTGGAATGTAATATCCTTACCATGGGAAATGTGTATCAGAAATTTCTTTTAAGCAAAATGCTTTAAATCCTCTTCGTGTTTTTCATAGAATTACAAAATGGCTTGGGTTGAAAAGGACCTTAAAAAATCACCTATTTCCAACCCCCTAAAGTGGGCAGGGCTACCGCTCACCAGATGAGGCTGCCCGGAGTCCCACCTGACCTGGCCTTCAGGGGTGGGACAACCAGTTCTCTGGACAGCCTGTGACAGTGCCCCTCCACCTTTTGTGTTAAGAATTTTTTCCTAACATCTAACCTGAATCTACCCTCTTTTACTTTAGAACCATTCCTCCTTGTCCTGTTGCTATCGGTCTGTGTAAAAAGTCAGTCTTCCTCCTGCTGATAAGCTCCCTTCAAATACTGGAAGGTACATATGCCTCTTCCTTTAGTATATTGGATGTGTAGTACCATGCTAGAAGAAATTACATCTCATTGTGAATGTTATCCTCTCCTGTTGCTTTTAATATGGTTTAATCATGTAATTCAGAAAGGAAGTGAGAAGTGTGAGGGAGGTGCAGATAAAAAATAAAATAAAATTAGAAAGTCCATCCTGTGGCTGTCACCAGTCCAATGGGCAGTACTGAGGATTTTGAGGATTGAAAACCATAGCTTTTCTTATTGCATGCTATGATAACATTAACAATCAGGAACTGAATGTTGCTGTACTTGTGATGTTGCGCTTCTTGACTTAATAAAAGAAGTCTCTTCAAGATCCATGAGCAGCTCCTGTTTCCTGATCCAGCTTTAATGATATTCTCTTGTTTTAAGAGCAGGTTTTACATCAGTAATGCTTTTTAGCTTTCTGCTAGGAAAATCTGGTTTTAATCTTGAATTGTGAGTCACATTTTTTGAGAGGCCCTAAATAGTAACCATGAATCTTCAGCATGAACTAAATGTTTGATTGTTTCCTGGATATAAGTGCCAGGACACTTTCTACTTTACACTGAATTTGACCAGAGTCTGTTGGAGAAACTTCCAGTAGTCATTAAAACATCAATGTTGTTGATAATAAGTTTCTTTTTTTCATTTCTGTACCTTTACACTGACATGTTTTGGAATATCTATATAGGGCACTTCTTGCTATTGAACTTCTGGCATTATTAGGTAAGAGCACTGCCATGAAAACACAGTTTTGTTTCAGTACTACAGTGACCAGCAGTAAAGTCTTAAATGACTTCTGGGACACTGTGTGTGCGCTGTTAAGCCATAGCTGTCAGCCTGAAGTTGTGAAAAATCTCTGAAGCAGTGACTGGTTCCAGGGAGGGAGGTCTCCAGCAGTCAGAACCTAGGTGTAATGCTGATTTAGAGCCTGAAGCCTCTTGCTTCTATTTATATAGTGTCAAACAGCGCTTGCTGATTTGCAGACACCACTTGTTACAGTCTCAGACAATGGGGAAACTGCTGCACAGAGCAAACCAGCAGCTCGTGTTCTCTCTTTCTGCATAGGTTCATTACTCTAACCAAGTTACTCCCATATACGCAGTCTGGAAATACTTGAGGTCTTTGATCTTGAAAACTTAATGTTTGAAGAATGTAAATGATGCGCTTCTTTGATCTGCTTCTTAAATGGTAATTGTCAAAATTACATTAGGCAACTTTCCACTTGAAGGTTTGCGCTTCTCATTTCACACTACGCTAATTTTAAACCATATGTTGCTGTTTTTTTTTTTCTCATCAGTGAATTCTGGTAAGGGGAAGATCCTTGTTTCTATGTGGTCTAATTATCAGCAGTGTAGTTATTTAGTAGTAGACCTTGACATGCAGTTCCTCTAATGCCAGCTCTAAGGACCGTCAGTTTTGTCTGCGTACCAGTGTGTTCATAACTGGGGAAATGGGAATCTTTAAGAGTGAGCAGTAGAAAACTAGGAGACTCCAAAGCGTGTGTGCCCAGAATGGCAGGACCTGATGCATTCTTCGTAAGTTGGCAGGAAATGCCTGGGCATATGTTCTGCTAGAATCTGGTGCTGTGTTCTCTCAAGCATCTGTTGACAGCCAGATAGCAGAAACTTGATCTGAATTCTTCTGTTGCTGAACTATTTGCTGTTTACTTTCCAAATTAGTCATCTTATATTCAAAAACCTACGGGATAATTCAAGGTTTCTAAAATGTTAATGAAGCTCATGCAAAGTTCAGTCTGTTCTAATATGCTTTCATCAGTTTTCTAATTTGCTTTCATCAGAAAGCATCAACTTTCTAGTACCTAGAAATTTATCTATCTTATTTACCGTAAGCGATGTTGAAGACTTCTGACTTTGTCCTATTTTCTTATAAAGGGCTCTTTGAAGTCTGAGGGCCACATCAAGCTGCCACTAATAACTTAAAAGATTATTCAGAATCTTATTCTTGTGTAATAGTTTCTTTCAAGCTCCTCTTGGTCTAAGGCCAACTAAAAATCAGCTGCTAAACTGAAATCTTAATTACCCCCTTACATGAAAACCACACAAATTTATTTTATTATTAATATTTGTTTAGGAATGTAGAAATTAAGCTTGCGGGGGAGAAAGTTGAAGATGGTTAGTGTTGAGTATCTGCCATGACAGCATGGCTGGAGGATGGGTGCTGGGGGGGGAGCGTGTGTGTGGTTTTTAGATCAAATAAAGATTGTTTAAGTTCCAGATCAAAAGTAGTCTGTAGAGAGTGGGGCTTTCTCTGTTCTGAATATCCTCATGTGGACCTTCTGCTGTAACTTGTGCTACAGTCCTGAAATCAGTCTTGTTTCCTATCTCCTCTAGATTTCCTTTAGTGATGTTTGAATTAAACTCAGCATTGCGGTGAATTAATGTATTGCAACTTTCTGCTGACTTCTATTTGTATGTGTGCTGGTGGATTTGAGCATTTGTTGTGTAGGATATTAAGCGACCTGATGGCTTTGGTGTCCTCCATCAGAGGTAGGAAGTGGCCATACTGAGTTGAATGGGAAAATCTCTGCTCAGAGCTATTGGGGCAGGATGCCTACATATGAGAACTTTAAACACAAAAGAGAAAGTATTTTCAACAGGGAGGAAAAACAATTGCTATGGAAGAGACTGAAAACTTGAAATCTTTGTTGTGGGATTATGGAATTATGGATTATGGATATCCCAGATAGGGGTTCTGTGCTGTAGTGTGATACCATCCTTGTTAGCATATCTCTTAGATGGATAAACATTAAAAAATAAATAAATAATCCAGATAACGGTTCTAAATAAATAAAAGCAGACTTTTTTTTTCCTAAAACAAACAGACAAAAACTACATCTGGGATTTAGATGGCTTTCATTTCTCTTGATCTAGAACGCTTTTCTCTTTAGACAATCTCTTTCAGATTTCTTTTCCCCTGTGAGGTCCTTTGTCTTCAACATCCTTTTGAATAAGCAAGACCTGTAGAATCATTAAAAAATGAATCCTCAGGTAGCTGTGTAATAAAAATATCCAGTTAAAATGCTTGTTGCTCTTTGAAAGTTGGTTGGAGCGGGTATGTATAAAGGAGCCACACTTAAAAAAAATTTTTTTTTCTGTTCTTTCATAGTGATTATCCTCCTCTAAATTCTAGTTAGAGCAAGTCATTCATTACAGCAGAAAATTTTTGAAGTTCAGATCTATATATATACATTTTTTTTTCCATTCAGACTTGAAGAACTTGAAATAAATGCATTCTCGAGGTGCCCAAAAACAGGGTAACTTGTATTTCTTGCTGAATGGTGTTACCAATTCACTGCTTCTTTAAGGCTAGCCTTAAACAAAACAGAAAAATAGAGGGCCTTAAACTTCAGACCAAAGCCTTGATGTTGAATGAATGAACTGTTGGGGATGAAAAAAAAAAAAAAAAGAAGCCTTAGGTGTGTTCTGTTTCACAGATCTAAACAAACAAACTCGAAGTAGTGTCTGCTGCCACATTCAAATTTGCTGTGGTGTCTCAGAGGCAAACTCACACAAACTTTCTTGAGCTTCCTGTTTCTTTCCTGAAATACACAATTTTTAGCTTTTTTAGATTGCTTGTGAACCCCTTGTGCAGGAATCTAAATAGGTATTTAGATAGCATGGTGCTTAATCATTTTCCTATTCATCTCCTCATATCGACAGGAAAAAGCTTGACAGTGACATCTCAAGCTAGACTTGCTCCTTGAGGATTTTCTTACCAGCAGAAACATGATGCTTCTCTGAAATGGCAGGAATTCAAAATGACCAAGTTCTAAACTTGTTCTTGTCTTCCTGTGTGTGTGTGTGTGTGTGTGTGTGTGTGTGTAATTGTGCATCAGGCTTCCTTTTCTATTTTATAATAAGCAGTAGTGCTGATTTTTGGCATTGTGTCTTGAAATCATGTTTAAATTAAACACTAGTAGCTGGATAAAATGGGCTTAGACAGGCTTTACTTTGTTTCAGTGCTTTAGAGCTAATCGTTTACAAATTGCTGAGGTAAGGAGCACAAATTAATGACATTCCAGCATCTTAAAATAACCCTCTCTATGTCATACTGAAAAAATGTGTATTTGAAGCTCAGATGTTGTGAATTGAACAAATGTTTCATTTATGGGGGAAGGGGGAGAAGAGGGAGGAATAGCATCAAGGAGTTGAGCTGGTATTTTGTATCAGTTACTTTCTGTTAATCGGAGTAATGTTGTGCATTTTCAAGTAGCGTCACGTGAAATGCAATGTTTGCAAAATTACTATACAGAGCTATGATGAATTTTCAGCCGTAGTGTTTTCCACATTATTTTTCTTTTTAGCAGGTACACTAGTATCAACAATTACTAACAAGACCTTTTGTTAGCCAGCAAAATGTTTATTGCTTCTTCTAGCTTCACTTTGTGAAAAGTTTTAGATTTGATGAAAAAAACATTGCAGTGTGCTGTGACTTGCTGTAATCCAAGGGTTCAGAAGGTAGTTTACAGAGGTTCTTAGCTTGCCATTAAAGTGTTTATAAGGGAAAGCTTTCATTCTGGAACAAGTAATTTTAAAATAAATATAGAATGGATTTTTCAGAATTGTTTCATTATACTTTTTTAAATTGTTATTATTTGGAGAATCTATATTGTGGACTTACTTTATTTTTCCTCCATGTTAGTAAGAATAACCTCTTTTGTTAGTTTTCTTGGATGATAATTACTTTCAACTTGCTTTGAGTGAAAGCCATTGAATGAAAGATGGGCCATACCCTTAGGTTGTCTTTATTGACCCCATATCTCCAGTCATCAGTCTCTATTGATAGATCTGTAAAGGCCTGACAGTCAATTTTCATAGACATATCTTTTGACTGAGACAAGAGTCTGAATTTGGCACACATTCAGGTATATGTAGCCTTTACTACACTCTGCTTTCTGACTGTGCGGGTTTTTTTGTTTGATTTTTGTTTGGTTTTTGGTTTGTGGTGTTTTGTTTGTTTGTTTTGGGGGAGGGGGGGCACCATATCTTTTGAAGTTTTATCCTAACAAAACTCTAGAGAGCTACTTGTGATCTACCAGCCTTTAACTCCCATGTTTGGGATTTCTTTAGGTTGCTACTGCTATTATTAAGTGTTTGCTCACCAAGCCTAAGAATTGTCTCAGCTGTCCAGGGTCCTGTGATTTCTGCCTAAAATCAGTGTTAATGTGATGCAGGACTGAAGTGGCAGTGGAACTGGATTTTTCAAAGACTTGAGCCTTGTCCAGCCCTAAACATAGGCAAGGTGAGGAGCAGCAACACTGACAAACCAGAGTGTAGCAAAGCCATGTCCTCACTGATAACTGGAGGCAGGGTTATTTGGGCACTGTTCTGGCTCACTAGTAAAGGGGCAGGCAACAACTGTTCTCACCTTTCTGACTCCATTTCTCTAATGGAGCTATGAACAGCAGATATTCCTGAGATCCCTGTTTTTATCCCACATTCCTTCAGTTCTTTCCTCTGGCAGAAAGATTGTGTGGATTCTTGCATTGTCTGCCTTGAGGTGGCAAAAAATTGATGTTTTTTGTGTGCCTGAACTGACAGGCCTTGAGCAGGTGGATTCATGTAGCACCTGTGACCAAAAGTTGTGTAATGGAGTCCAAACCTGTTCTTATTTTGAGTGTTCCCTTCCAAAAAATAAAAGCAGATTTGTTATTTTTCTAATGTGGTTTCTGGAGGTTCTTCAAAGAACACACAGGAGTAACTGTAGCAACCCTTTGCCTTGCTACCTACCCTACTCCCATATAATTCTATAATTGGAGGTGTCCAGGAACATTCTGGTGTCCATCAGAGCTTCTAAGTCCACTTTTAACGCTTTCTTGTTTTCAGATAAAGGCAACTTTATATTGAGGAAAAGAAATTGAAACTATTGTTGTCTGATACGACCAAGTAATTTTGGTGGAGGTGCAGGAAGCATCAGTAGGCAACCCTCCACCTTGCCCTTCGGTCCTTCTACAGCATCTCCAGCAGTCCCAGGCCAGCACTGTCCTTCAGCTATGCAGTATCAGTTACCTGGTGCATAAGGAGTGGTCAGGTTCTTTTGTGCCCATCCACAGCCAGTGATGGGAATTAGCAGGCTGAATAGAATAATTTATTTTATAAGCAGAAGTTTTTTACTATGCATATACTGTGCATATATTATGCTGGATACAGCTAGCAGCTTGGTTTCTAAATTCTCATAAAACTTATTTTTCTATGCTTTTTTTTTTTTTTTTTTTTTTTAGCATTACATCAGTAATAAAAGGTCTCGTTTGGGTTATATATGATAGTAAGAGCCATTTAAAATGTGCATCTTCAGACATGGTAATTATTCTGATCAGTATAATTATAGGTACTTGTGTCTTAGGGGAGATGGGAAGTGCTTGTTCACTCCATCCGTGCATATACAAATTTTCTTTTTTTGCTTTGACAGTGTCAGATCACAAGAAGCATTTTATTATTTTTTTTTAATTTTTGACTTGATGTTTAGAGTGTGCATTTTAAAATAAATTGATTTGTTGGTAGATATTTTTGTACTTTCAGCTTATTGTGTTTTCTGAACAGTTGCTGTGATGTACTTAATTTCCAAAACAACACCAAGAAGACATAAGCTCTTTTTGTTCTATCTTATGCTGTAAATCCCATGAATGCATACATGCTTAATTAAGAGTTTTCTCTTGGTTTGGTATTCAGATGATGAGACTGAGTAATGATGTCTTTCATGTCGCAACTGTGCAGGGCTCAGAGGTCATGGAGTTCGTGACCACTCTCTTGTAAGACCAGATATTTTTATACCTAGGCCATTCCTGGTATGTTTTTTTTTTTATTATTTTTTTATTTTTTAACCTCTTAAAAACAGGCGAACTGGTCTATAGTACTTAATGTTGGTTAATTTTTCTATCCAAATATGTGACAATCTTCTTTGCTGCAAATTAAATTAAACTAATACTTTTTCTGCTTTGATAAACTCGATAACCTAGTGTTCCTTCTGTTTCTTAACTCTTTATAACAACAGCAATTTGCTTCCTCCAGTTTAAGCCTCTTCTCTCTTCTGTCTTCAACTGCAATGCCAGCAACAGTGTATGCTCCAGGTGGTGCCAAACTATGGGCAAGACAACTACAACACCAATGGAGAGTGGTGGGCACCCACTTAATGCAGCAGCATTGCACAGAGCTTGCTGCAAACGGAGTCTAAGTCTGTTATTGAAGAAAAAAATGTCATCCTGGGAGGTACACAAATATCCTTTTTTCATATCCAGTCTTCCTGTTTTAAGATTTTGTAACGAGGCTCTGCTGAATATTTTCTTGGAGCATCAGTCTAAAGATCTGCAATTAATGAGGAGAATGATTCAAGTTCATGTTTTCTTCTGTAATGTTTGTACAACTTTTCTTAAGTGCATAATCTTTTCTTACCGGCCACAACATGGCCTTTAAATCTTTTTACCTAGACTGGATTTCTAATATCTGTCTTTACACAGTCATGCAACTGTGTACTGGTTGCATAATTTAAGTCCATCTATAACCCATTTATTGCTTTTGCTCTTGTGTTTTATACCAGTTACTGTAGTAAAGCAAGATAAAAAAAATTAGTTTTGTGCCATGCTTCAAACCAAGGTGGTTTTTTTTTTTTCCCTGATAAAGTTACAGATTGGTGTGGGAAGGATCTCAGCAGATGTGAATAGCTTTCTAGAAACTAAACCCCGGGGGGGGGGGCCTAGACTAAATAACTTTACAGTTCCCATTCTGTTTTCTTCTCTTACCCTCACACCACTAAAGGACTTATATATTTTTTAATCGGCTAGACCTTTCTAGCCCTTTGAATTAAAGGTGACTGCTAATGGCAGAGCATGCTCCAGAGTGTGTAAGGACCTTATTAAGTTTCCCCAGGCTTGACCATCTTGTACACTTCTTATGCTCTCAGTGGTTTATTTCCCCATCTCATCCTTCTGTGAGGAATCTGACAGGTAGATCTTTGAACATTGTATCCAACTTGTCATTAATTATTTATTCAGCTTCCTCATACCTGACCCATCCTCTCCTACCTCTTCTTTTCTTCTTCTCCTTTCAGTATGGCTATGGAATTTTTTCCATTCCTTTGTCTTTGCTAGTTATTCTTCTCACTTTAACTTCCTTGACTTCTTTATTATGCTAGTTACAGGACTTCTGTTCACTTTCATTTTGTTAATTTGTTCCTTCAAATTATCCACTTAACCATACCTCTCAATTTTAAACTGTTCAGTTTCTTATCACATTTTCGCTCAATGACTCTGGTACACAAAACTGAACTAATTGTAGCACATTGCTGATTTGTTTGAACGCTTAACAAATTTTGTAACAGCCTTGAAAAGAGCAAATAATGCTTTGAGCCAAGTTGTAGCTGGTTGTATACACTGTTGCCTTTAAACACTGACAGCAGAACTGAGGCATCTGTCCTACCCAGTGAAAAACTGTTCTATTAATAAAAATCGGCGAATAAGGCACTTCAGCTGCCTTATTTAAAGCTGTTCCCTATTTTAATAGTAACATTAAAACATATAGAGCATATACCAATGTTCTGTACAATACATATCAATAGGTATAACCCATTGCCTGGATTCCTTGCTGGTGGTAGGTATGAGTAGGTATTGGTTAATGAAGCTTTTTGAGCTCTCAAACATTTTTGAGAGCTTTGCTGTTACAGTTTCCAGCAGATGGTGTCTGTAACTAAAGGCAAAAGAAACCATGTGAGGTGGATTGTTAGAATGGTTAATGTTATTAATGAGGCTGTCCCCTGGACATCTGTGTTATGGCGCGTGGGGCTATGCTGAATTTCAGCGTTGGCTTCTTTCCTCAGTTTGGTTGAGCATCCCTCCAGATTTAGTAGCTTATTTGTATTGGGCTGTTGCATTTTCTGCTTTTACTTTAGTAAAGGAGTTAAGGCAAATTTTAATGTTTGTCCAAGCTAAAAATGTTGTTTAACTTGTGTATGCATACCCACAGCAGAACAGTAATAAAAAACATTAATTTTAGTATGGTTGTTGATGAAAACGGGTGTTTTTGGAAGGACTACTGCCAAAGAACAGTCACAAAACTGTTTTGTGTTTACACTCATAAAAGAAAGCCACAATGAAGAAAGTGGAAAGTTTTTGGCATTGGGGTAAAGTTGATGATTTGTGGTTAGTGTTGCTTTTCTGGTAAAATATGGTGGATTAAAAGGGATATTCAGTGGTAAAAGACTTCCTGGGCGCTGTGCTGTGGTCTGTCTGCTCCTTAGTCAAAAATATTACCTGACCGGGAGATGCAGTTTGAGGTTTCTCCTAATTATGAATATTTGATCAAATACCTGACCATATTGAAGCCAAGGGAGATCAGGAAGTTTGATGGAAATCATGCAACTTATAGATGCAATTTTTATTTTGAAGTGTCAGTGGGGGAGGAAGAGCAAACGTTCTTTGAGCATTGGTAATGAGTACAGTAAAGATCTGTGCCTTAATCTTTCAAGATCATGGTCTGGAAGGAGACATTTTCATGAGGGAAAGAGTGGGTTTCCAAATAGTACTGTCAGAATTCAGTATGTACTTCTTAGACATGTACATAAAAGAGCTTGCTGGTCTACTGTACAACAGTGAAAATGCGGCTGAAATGGAAAATAGTTTGCCTAAAACCAGATGTTTGAATAGGCTTTTGTTAGTGGTAGAGTTTGTACTTTGATGTGGTAGGTGATTTTGTTAGTATCAGTCATAATGCTGTCAAATACAGTGCTACAGTACTTGCACCTGGAACAATGCATTCTCAGAGAAAAAAAGTTGCTGGGACTATTTAGTAGCATATGTAAAATTTAAATGCTAAAATAATAGGGCATGTGCTTTTATGTAACAGCCAAGTATGGATTTTATAATAAATGATTGGATGATAAAAATGTGAGGGGGAAAATAAAAGCTTGGACTTTTTTTTTTTTAAGCTTCATGGTGTAAAATGAAAGTATTTTTTCCCATCATTTCTTCGTTATGGGTAATTGCAGATACTGAAAATCTCTTATTCATCTCAGTGCGGCATTTTAAAGGAAAAAAAGAGACAAAATAAATTCCACTTCACAACAGCAGAGGTCAGAGCATGTCAGAAGATATGTGAGATCAGTGTTCCAACTACATGCAGATTTGATGTGAATTTAAGCTCAATATAAATGCAGACCCTCAAACTGATATAGCGGTCATGGAGAAAGTTGGCCAGCCTTGAATACATGAGTTTTTAATAACGTGTTAATTGTTGCATGCCTTAGTTAAAAGAAGGCATTGTATAGATTTAACATTTCAACTACTTCCATTTTTCTTCTCACACAAGTTCCCATACCCAACTCTATGCCACAAACCTTCCTCCCCCCCCCCCCCCGAGATTTACTTGCTTAAATATTTGCAGTATGGGATGTGGGGTAGGTTGGAAATGTTGTTGTGGGTGATGTTTTCCCACAATGTAATGATTTCTGATGCAAGAGAATTGTTTGTGAGAAGTTTCGCTGCTCTTCCAATCTGTTTTTTTTTTTTTTTTTTTTTGCTACTTAATTATAGAGAGGGTGAGGATTCCTGTTCTTTAAATATGAAAGCTCTGGTATCCTCCCTCGGCTTTCTCTCTCCACCCTGCGAACGTGCTGACATACCTGGTGCAGGTCACTACAGGATGCTGGGCTGGATGGACAACTAGTTTAATTCAACAGGATAATTCATGTGTTAGTCTGTACTTGTGCAAGCAGTATTTGGATGCTTTGAGCTGAGGCTGAATCCAACTTTGTTTGCATAGAAAATATTTAAGTGGATGCCCCCCCCCCCCCCCCCCCAAAAAAAAAAAAGCATAATTTTGTGATGCCCTCAAAGAAAATCCTATCTTACACAGGAAATAGCATTGATGATACAAAGAACCATTCCTTTCTGTCTGAAGCTCCAAATAAAAGAGCATAGACATCTCTCTGCTTTGATAAAGCAGTGACCTAATGTTAAAAATATTTCCCGTTTTTGTTATGATAGGAAAAATGTCTTCAGCTGCTCTACTGAACTGCAAGTAAAATGGTATAAATCTTCATTTAGACATGATAATCATTTAGCACATCAAGCAACAGAAATTGTCATAACTTAATGGAATACATAGAGAAGAGAATGTTTAAATTGTGGGCAATCTGCTTTGTCTGTGTTGCTAGGCACAATTTCAGACATTCTTGAAATCTGTGCACCTTGGAAGGCAGCAGATCATAGGAAACAGCAGGGGCCCCCGTGTAAATGTTTGAGGCATCTTGCCTGCAGTGGTAGAAAATCTCAGTCTTTCATGAGAAGGATGCTATTCTGTTTACGAAAATCTGTATGGAGTATTAATAACATCTTGTCATTTTGTGCATTGTTATGTAAAGACAAAAGCAAGTTAAGTGATAGATAAACAAATGCACACATTTGGGGTATTTTTCATCACCCAGAAGCTATGTCTTTTCTGTGGTTTAAGTATGTAAGCCTCATGCTACAATTGAATGGAACCAAATAGTTACCCAATAATATTCTATAGCTCTGTATAAAATACTCCTGTGTGCGCATGCATATTGCATTTTTTTGTGGGATTTTTAAAAATCATTATGACCTTGTTATTGGAGGAAGTTATATGAATATACATGAAGCATCACACTAGAGGTTGGAAGAACCTGCCTATTTCTTTTATATGCTAGTCTAGGTCAGCGTCCTTCTTTGAGATAGAGTATATCAGGTAAATGCAGTTAAATTATTTGATATACTGTGGATATACTACTCCCTCCAGAGAAAAGTAGATGAAAATTTTCAGCAACATGAAATTTTTTAATAATATTGAAAAAAAGTTTATTTCAGTGATATTGAGGATTCACATTTCAAGTCAGGGTCAGTGTGAAAACTGTGGGAAACTTCTGCCTCACCCTTGCAGGGAATAGAATTGTTGGCAAAGAGAAGTTATCATTTCTGTGGGGAGGTCATAACAAATTATAATTGTCTTCTGAAATAAGGGGGGGAGGTTGACTGCCTTTTGATTAGTAATTACATACTACCTCTGGGCAGTAAATGTAGCAAACATGCATAGCTGCTATGACAGTCAAACTTATCTTTGGTTCTTCTAAACACACCCTGGTGAGGAGGGAAGTGCTCTGTCAAACCAGTTTGGTTCCTTAAAAAAAAAATAAAAAAATAAAATAGTAAAGCTGCATTTGCAGTTAAGCAATAAAATGGCTGAAGGAAGTGTCATGCTGGAGGTGGTTGACTAACATTTGGGCTCTATCAGTTCTTAGCCTGAATTGGAAGATGAAAGGTGAGCGACAGTTTAAGATGTTTCTCTGTGTGGTCACAGCAGTAATTGTCACTCCCTGCTTCCCTTCTGAGTTAGCTGATTCTAGTCATCCTGGTGACTTTACTTAAGGCTACCTACAACTATAATAGATGCAAACATTTCCCCTGTGTTGCAAATGGAGGTACCAAGCAGAAGAGTTCCCTGCAGAGCCAGAGTTTGCCAGTGGTGTCATTATCTTAAATTCTCAAAAGCTGACTGATCTCTGTAAGAAATAAACAGATGTCAGGGCAGTGATGTGCACGGATGACAACAGTGTGCACTTGCAGCCCAAAAGGCCAACTGTATTCTGGGCTGCATCAAAAAAGCAGAGGGAGAGGTGATAGTCCCAACCTGCTCTGCCTTTGTGAGGTCCCATCTGGAGTACTGTGTGCTCTGCCTCCTGCAGTTCTGCTTCTCTTGTCTCTTGAGACACACACCATCCTTCTGCAGCTCCCTTGGACTTCAATTTCATCTGTAGCCAGCAGTCCTGACTGCAATTATTTAATTTCTTTGCCAAAGGCAATTTCTTTCATCTTCTGTCTAAGTGAGGAACACCTTGTAAGAATAAAGCTTCTGGTTGTGTTGTACCTGGCGTCTCTCATTAGGTGGTGCTGCGTGGCAGCGGCAATGGTCTCTGCCATCAAATACTGTAATATTATGAGCTCGTTATCTGTAATGCAATACACTGCTGTGAGTGGTGGGAAATGGAGCCTTCCTAAGCCTCGCTTCCATTTTAGTGACTCAGTGCACGTACAGTGTATTTCAAATAACCCAATAGAACTACTTCTGTTTGTTTATATTCCTTTAAATTTTAGCCTTTTGATGAAATCTTTTAAAATCATTTCTCCTTACGCCACAGTTGTTTATAGCTTCTGCTTTCTCACTCCTTACGTATTTTTTGTAGATTTGTTTTTTTTCTGAAAAATTAGCATTGCTCTCAGGAGTTTTGTGATCTCACTTTTATTTTGATTTAAATGTGTGCAGCCAATGGAGTTCCCTTGAGCTGGATTTTCCCCTTGAAAATTATTCCAATTCAAAAGAAGAGCATAATATTTCTACATCTGGAGTCAGTGAACTTAGCATTAATTTATGTAATTTTCACTTGATGTTATCTAGCAACAGTTATATAGAACACTGGAATTTCAAAATGCTGCAATTCATGTTAAGTGCCATCACTTGAAAGGAGCTGGTGTCATGGCTATTTTTTTTCATACTCTTTGTGTGACACTAATTGCCTCTGTGGTGTCTTCTGGCTCTGTGAAATATTTTTCTGCACGATATCTTTTACATGTTGCCCATCTGTTCACTTGTTAACAAGTTAAATAAGACTGTGAAATGGGTTGGAAAACTAAGCCCATGTAAAGAGATGTAGAAGTTGGGGAATGTAAGGATGGGAGAGAAGATGTATTTAGAAAACTGTTGCTTCCCCAAACTGTGTTTATGTGCATGTGGGTTGATGCTTGAGATGAGGTGGGATTTGGTGAACATTTTTGACTGCAACTTGCGCAGAGCATGTCTTGGTATGCTGCACTGCTTCCAGTAAAGATTGAAAAATTGAAAAGATTGAAAAAGCTTTTCAAAATTCTTTCCTGAAGGGGGCCCACAGGAAAGCTGGGAAGGAAGTTTTTATAAGGGTAGGTAGTGACAGGACAAGGAGAAATAGCTTTAAACTGGAAGAGGGTAGATTTAGACTAGATATTGGGAAGAAACTCTTTACAGTGAGGGTGGTGAGACGCTGGAACAGGTTGTCCAGAGAGGGTTGTGGATGCCCCCTCCTTGGAGGCATTCAAGATCAGGCTGGATGGGGCTGTGAGCAACCTGGTGTAGAGGGAGGTATCCCTGTGTATAGCAGGGGGTTGGAACTAGATGATATTAAAGGTCCCTTCCACCCCAAACTATTCTATGATTCTATTTCCAGTAATAGCATAAAATAACTTCCATGCATGAATAACTTCTTTAAACACATGAAAGCAATGGTATCTAAAGCATTTCCCCGTAGCATGCATATTCTTTTTTACCACATGCCTTTTTTCCTTCTGCTGAACATGGTTATAAACCTTGCAGTTAGATCTCTGATTTGTTCGTGGCACCAACCATCCACTCTGGAGAACTGTAGATAATTATTCTCTGACCAGGAATCACAATGACAGTTAAACTGGGTAATTAACCTAGAAAATGCAACCATCAAGTTGCATTTATTTTCGGTTTTGAATGAGTGAGAACATGATATTTAAAGATTGAGTTATTGTGATAACATCAGTTAAAAGCAAGAAGAGAAGAGCAGGAGCAGGGAGGTAATCATCCCCCTGTACTCAGCACTGGTGAGGCCGTACCTCAAGTACTGTGTTCAGTTTTGAGCCCCTCGCTACAAGAAAGAAAGGCCCTAGAACGTGTCCAGAGAAGGGCAATGAAACTGGTGAGGGGTCTGGAGCACAAATCTTATGAGGAGTGGCTGAGGAAGCTGGGATTGTTTAGTCTGGAGAAGAGGAGGCTCAGAGGAGACCTGATTGCACTCTACAGCATCCTGAAGGGAGGTTGTGACGAGGAGGGGTTTGGCCTCTTCTCCCAGGCAACAAACAGGACCTGAGGAAATGGCCACAAGTTGTACCAGAGGAGGTTTAAGTTACACATAAGGAGAAACTTTTTCTCTCAGAGGGTGGTCAGGCACTGGAATGACCTGGCCAGGGAGGTGGTGGAGTCGCTGTCCCTGGCAGTGTTCAAGAGGCATCTGGATGAAGAGCTATGAGATGTGGTTTAGCAGCTTGTGATAGTAATGTTGATGGGAGGATGGTTGGACTAGATGATCTTGTAGGTTTTTTCCAATCTTGTAATTCTAGGATTCTAATAGAGAAATTTGATTTGCTTCAGTTTCTTTCTTTACATGTGCCCTAAACAAATGTGGTTTTAGTATCTGTTAATGTATCTTCATCTATTAATATTCCAAGTAACAGCCCGGTTTGAATGGAAATGTGTGAAACCAAAAAATATGTTTTTTTCTACTTCATCTGAAATTCGAGCGCTACTGTTGTTGTGAGCTCTGTTTTCCTCCTTTAGTAAAATGGTAGTATGGACAGACTTCAGAGATTTTCAGTTTTTCTTCTGTTTTTACTGTCTGAACTTGAAGTTCTAGGCGATGACGCGTGGCCAGTCAACTCCTCAATCATGTACTGCCTGCCTCATTTGGGCGCTGAATCACTGTATTTTAGGGTATGTTAAGCCTGAAGAATCTGAGCGAAGTCCAGATGTTATCCTTATCTCATTTCCAGTATCCTGTGGCTGTGGATCTGTGGGTGTTGGGAACCCATGGGCCAGTTGCTGTGGTTTTTGGTGCTGGAGACAAGCAGTTTGGTGGGTGGGTAGGGGTAAGTAGCCTGTGTGATCAGAAGATGAGGTGCTTCCTAAACACAACCCCTTCACTTGGTGTGAAGGAGGAAAGTTTCAGGATGACAGGAAGGTCATGGTTTTCTTTTGTGATTGATCTGTTCAGCCAGCTCTGCAAAACCTTCTGTTTGTGTGCTGCGTGCATGCTGTTGTGGTGTTCCCACCTGTCCTCTTTACTGAGCTGCTTTGTTGCTCATACTCCTTGACTCTTTCTATTTCAACGCCCTAGGGCATTTTTCAGAACTTACTGATTTTCTAACCAGAGCAACCTCTCTGTTTCCTCCTCTGTGTTACTCAGGCTGACACCATATAGAAGTCCAGCTGAGACACAGCTGTGCACAGATTCATTTATTTCTTGATCACTTTATTCATCAGCTTGAAGAGGTATTATGAACTGTAAATCAGGTAACAATGTAGTGCCAAAGGGGTAGGTGTTTCAGGGGGAAAAAAAAAAAAAGGAAACAGCAAATGAAATGACTTACTTTCACAATAGGCAAATTCAAAACTTGGCTGGCGTGAGAGCATGTGCATTATGAAACATAATCATTAAAAATATCCGAGCCATGAAAGTGGGATCACAATTAAAATGGAATCTATATCCTCTACTTTTCATGTTAATTCAGTAGATTGCTTTTCTGAAAACTGTTCCTTCATAGCTTTATTCCTTGTTCATGTTTCTTTCTCCTATGGCAGAAATAAACATCCAGTTCCAAGGCACCACTATGATGTGTGAGTTGAGTTTAGAAATGGTGCACATTAAAACTGTTTGCAGAATTAATAGGCACATCTGATTTATTTGGATATTACACTGATACAGTAAATCTGCAGTGGTTTTATTCTTTTTGTCCCTTCAGAGATTAGTATCTTTCAATTTACAAGTTTTATCTCCTGCTGAAACACCTGTTTCCATTCAGTTTATCTTGCCAATCTGCTTATTCAATGAGAACTTATCATACAACCAAAGTAATAAGAGATTTTTTTTCTTAGTTTGCCACCTGTCAATACAGTCATCAGTACAAGCAACAGTATAAGCTTATTTATCTTGCTGTCACTTCTGGGATGATCTTGTTTGTGACTGAATTGCTTAATCTCAACTGTTTATGGAAAATATCCTTGCTCTTTCTGCAGCATTTTTTCTCCAAGTCAGGGATTCTCATAAACATTCTAATGAAGTCTTCACTTACATCCTTCAGAATTTGACAGAAGAGCTGAAAAGACATAAAATCCCAGAGCAGAAGTAGATGATGTGGAGAGATTTGTAATTCTTACGCTTACGCTATCATGTCTCCTTGCTTTTCCCTTATCGATTGTTTTTCTTCAAAAAAAAAAGGCAGTTATGGTATTCTGTGAGTCTTGGCATGCCTCTTTCAGCAAGCATACCACAGTAAGACCCCATCATTATGATGATGATAGAAAATTACTCTAAGTTGTCTTCAATAATCAGTCTTTTCCTTTCGTAAATGTCTGTTCTGATTTGTTATCAAAGGCATTTTTGGCTAAAGACTGAAAAATTTCCACATCCTTTAAAATGAAACTATGTCTAGGGATTTGGGGTATGGGTTCAAATAGGATGGTACAACTTTGCAGCAATAAAATAGGAATCATTCAAAAGGAAAACTGTGTTATGGATACACAGAGGACCCCATTCGCATGGAACAGTGTAAATGATCAATGTGAGAAACCTTCATCTCTTTTAGCCCTCTTATTTTTGCTGTTATTCCCAACTGTTCAGTCTATTCTCCTCACTGGAGTCATGCCTGTCATGGATTTTAGCAGCGAGTTATGAGGACTCTAAAAGAAGACCTTCACAGAATCACAGAAAAAAAACTTCCTTCTGTAGTCTCAGAAATCCAGACATTGCTCTTGACTCATAAAGTTTTTAAGGTAGGCAGTGTCTCAAGTTAATTGCTGGACAGTTTCCAGTGAAAGCCTCTGTGGGTTCCAGCTCTTGAGCATGTCTCAGGGTTTGTTGGACCATGAATTAAATGGTGATGGGGATTCCTTTTAGACTGCTTTGGCTGCTTTGAATCAGGCATCCCTTCTGCTACATGTAGTGTAGCTGGATGATATAAATGCCTACACTGTAGGGAACCTGCTTTAGTAAAAGGGTTGGAGTTGATAATCTCCAGGAGGTCCTTACCAACCATATGAGTCTGTGATTCTCTTCTCAGGGCCCTAAATTCAGGAGTCTTGAGAAGCAGGTCCTGCTTGAAATGAGTTGTTCTTTTCCAATTTTGGCTTTCAGAAAGCTAGTAACCTCTATGGTTTGGCTGTTTGCTGCAAAGCCAAAGCTTTTTTACCCAAATGGTGGCCTCTCTCATTTTGCTACTTGTGTGTTCAAGATTAGGTACAGCAATGCTCTGAATATTGTTCCTATCATCTGCCCTCGGGGAGAGGTTTGAGAAAATGAATCAACTACTGCAGAAAACCATGGCAATGTTAGACTTCTTACGAAATTCAGAGAGGAAGAGCATTGTCAGTTTCTTGAAATCTTGCTTGTTGGCTGTAGGTGTAGCCTACATAACTCTTGTGCATATTACTGTACACAGTAAGAGTGCAGTTTGGAAATGATGTTTTGGGTGGTTAGAGCCAAGTGAGTGTTGTAAATGGAGATAAATAATGTGGAGATCATGTAATGATGGAATCACATGCCCTGGTAACCTGATCCAGATTTTTTGGTACTTGGGGAAAAAAGAGGGGAAAAAGGCCATTAACAAGGTAATATTTCAGACAGTGACACGTATGTGATGTGATCTCTCCTTTCCTTAGTTAATGGCACAGGCCCAGCTCTGCTGAGGCAGGCAGTGTGGTGGAACCCAGGGAACCTGGCAGGCGTAACTGAAATCCTGCAGCAGGGGCTTTGCCATGACATTACATTTGTATCACTGCCCTGGTTCTTTACAGCATGTTAGTCATTCTCTCTGCAGCACAGTGTTAAGCTTGGCTTTTGTTGCTGCAGACTTAGTTCAAGACATGAAGTTCATAAATCAGTTTGGTGTACTTAAGATCACTGTCTGATAAATTGCTTGCTTTCTGAGATCTTTGTGTGATTCTATATTAAGGCTATTTCTACCTCATATTGTTTGGTTCTTGTCTTGAATCTTCCATCCCTAACCTATTGGTTTACAATGTGGTGTTGAGCACTTCACACTGATGTAATTAGTATTTCTTTAGTATTTCTTTAAAATCAATGTGTGAGGTCCTTAATCAACTTGAGGTTGTGTGGTCTGAAAGTGGCTTATCGGAGGAGCTGTGAACAAGACCAAGAGAGCAGGACTTAGGAAATTTGAGCTTCAGAGTAGACAAATGGCTGGTGAGTTCTTAGGTGTTCTGTGGTATTGCTTCATTCAGGCCATGATTTGGGTATGATAAAATGCCTTCCTCTTAGGTTTGAGCAGCTAACTTTTTTGTGATGGGGGAACAGTTAACCAGTGTGTCCAGGTATGTTAAGTGAGGTGTTCTTGTTTTCTACTGAATGGGGAGAGTCTGGCTGTAGTGTTTTCACCACAGCAAAATTAAGGTAATAAAGCTGCTGGTCTTTTGCATTTTGTGAGGGGTGTGTGTGTGTGTGTGTGTGTGTGTGTGTGTGTGTGTGTGTGTGCATGTGAAGCCAACCCATTGGAAACCTACAGCCCTGTATGACAGCAGTCTCTCTTGTGGTGCATTCAAATTGGTGTAAACCATGGAAGCAATTTGATGCAAACTCGGTGTTGCCTGTTACCACTGAAAGAGTTTTCCATGTTTAGTGGCTTTTAGGGCAAGACAACATATGACCAGCTTTATTTGTCCTCCAGCAGGACAAGCCAAAGAAGTGTACTCATTGTTAATTTTGGTTCTGTGACATATAATTAAGATATTTTTCTGCACCATGTTCTTTTTGTTCAGTCATGCCATCTTGTGAGTGGTTGGTCTTTGGTTATGTTTTCTTGAATTGCCACCTCCTAAAGAAATCACTGCAAACCTGAAGTTAAATTAGCCCTCTCCACGTATGTGTAAGCATTTAATTTACTTGCAGTTTGAAGTAAATTGCTTGGATTTGGCAATTGCCAAGTTACAAAGTATTTGGGGACGCCTTCCTACAAAACTGAAACCAAACTGTTTTATAAGAGCAATTAAATGTGATTTATGGTCTGGTCTTTAATTATGTCTTTGCCTTCTTTATATTAAAAACAACAAGCAAAAAAACAAACAAACGAAAAAAACAACCAAACAAACAAAAACAGCAAACAAACATAGAAGGAAGCCAAATGAAGGAAAGGAGAGAGAATTTAGGAGACTGTGTTCAGACATGGATAAAAACCACTTTTGGCAGATATTCTTTTTATTGTTTGAATCACATGGCTTAAGTGGTTGACAAATTATCCAAAATCAATTCCGACAATTACATAAGAGTACCACTCCCAGTATAACCAGTTTTAATGAATAAACAGTGACTCACAAATAGCAGACATTGTTTGAAGATGTAGTATCTTGGGGTGGGATTTATTTTGTCTTACTCACATCCTTAGAAGCTAGGGAAATCTGCGCCGATCCATGGCTTTCCAATTTTTAATGGTACCTTGTTGCTATGTAGACTACAATAGCTAGAGCCATGATTGGTGCCTTGCAATGAGTATAAGCTGGATGAAAGTCCTTTCTGAGAAAATATCTCTGTCTCTGTGTGACAGCTTAGCTTAAAATGGAGCACAGTTCTTTTTTTTCTTTTCTGGCATCAACAAATTCAAGGTGTTGTGCAACTGGGAAAATATTTCAGTTTTAAGCCATCGATATTAAATTGTTTATTGAGAATATCTCTTAACTACTTAATTATTACTTATCCTTTGTAAATCAATATTGATAAAAACTAACTTGGCAGTTCTGATACCTTTTATTTTTATGTCAACAAACCACAGTCTTTAAAATCTATGAATTGCGATGTCAGTCTGACTGCTCCATCCTATACACCAAATCAACACTGATTTCCTCAATGGCTGCGTAAATAACTTAGTCAAAAGGCTTTCAGTGCAATGACTCCCTGTGATAATGTAATTTTAAGAGTCTGTACAGTTAACACTAGAATTTGCAATTTTGTGCCGAAACTGGACTCTCTTGAAGTTGAAGAATGCTTCTAGCTAGCTGGGGTTGACAGAAAGCTTTGTGGCAGTCGAAAGTACTCTGTGCCTCTTTTTTTTTTTTTTTTTTTTTTTTTAATTTGCTTAGAAATTACCTAAGGAAGTGCCATAGAAATATTATTATTATACCTTGAAGTGTAGCACTATTGAGGTCTGAAGGATCTGTGCTGAAGTTTAGTGTCTCTTCAGTTATATTTCCTCCCTGACTTCTTAGTATAATGTCTTAGTGACCTCCTTATCTATGTGCAGTTCTGATTATTTGTTTATTTTTAAGGAATTTCAGCATGAAGGTTGTTCCCAGATATCTAAGTCATTGCAGTTTTGAGATGGGCCCAACTCTGGCCAGTGACATTCGGGTAAAGGAAACACCTCACTGCATATTGTGTGCATGACTTAGGAATGAATTGTTTGCATTAAACCAAACAAATGTACTATGTAGTCCCATAGATGTCAGAAAAATCTCTAAAATGAGAATAAAGTTTGGCCTCTTTAAAAGTTGGTTGGGGTCTTATGGGTTAAAAAAAAAGAAATTAAAATCGGAAGATGTTCGTAACGTCTAATTTTTTTTCTCTACAGCGATTGAAGTTCAAGTTGTTGAATTTGAAAAACAAGCAACTTTTTTTTTTTTTTAACATAGCTTAAGTCCAAGGATTCTGGTGACAGTATATGTTCCTCTAGCAATTTATGAAAAATAACAGGGTGATAATTTAGCAGGTCCTTAAAGCACTGTGTCTTCTCCTTTGCTCTTTCACCAGGCATTGCTCATTTGTTTCACCACTAATTTCTTTAATTACTGTGGCAAGTAGCAACTGTTGGTCTGGATGCACATAGATTCCACAACACTTTTAATTGTGTGCCTGAAGTCCTGTGCAGCACTGGGGATGGTCAGGATCCTCAAAAGGAATTTTATGACAAGCTAATGCCTGAACCTGGAGACCCCTAAACTAACAAAAATAAATGCTTTTCTTTGTTTGATTTCTGTATGTAGCTGGAATAAAACTCTGTTTCGAAAAACTTTTCTCCCTTCCTGAGTTGTGTGTGGGCTACCAATTTGGGTGTTGATAAAGGAACCTTTGCTCCGGGGAAACCAAGTAAGAAGAATCCAAATGAATTTAAGCCTAAGAGATCACCAATGTATCACTCTTCACTTGAGATGGAGTGAATTAATACCAGGAGCATTTGCTCTTATGTGGAAAACAGCTTTGTTGAAAACCTATAGGCAATAGTTTTGGCTTCGGGTGCCTTAAAGTCCTTTGTTTGACATTCTTGTTCATTGCTTTTCACCTTGTATATGAAAAGTAGCCCCACTAGTATAGTCTTACTGTTTTCCAGCTAATAGGTGTTTATGTACATGTGGTAATAAAGACTTGCCAGAGAGGTTCTTCAATCACACTGCCTTAGATGCAAGTGGCAGGGAAAAAATAAAGGTAATATATTTCATGCTGGGTAACATGAGTGTTCAAGATGTGAAATGAAGTAGAAGATTTAAATGAGAAAAGACTCCACACTTTTTTTTCTTTATGCTTCTGTTTCAGATTTCTTTTATGCTTTCCAGTATAGCTAGTATATAGAAAATTTAGAAAACAAGTATGCCCACATGATTTAGCTGAAGATTGATTTGCACCAGCAGAAACTATTTGAAGATGTTAAATCTGACTTTGAGGCACAACTGTTTTAGAAAACTTTTTATCTTGAAATTAATACAAGAAAGTAGTGCATACTGTGAAGTACGTGTTGAACTGAAGTTTTTTTTTTTTACTTCTCCATTTTTCTTTCTCATCCTGATTTTTGTATGCATGTCTCAAATTGACTTCTAATTCTTATTTTTGTAGACAGTTACTGGGAAAAGCTTTGGAACCAAAGACTTTAGAGCAGCTTTAGAAAATGGAGTCCTGTTGTGCGAGTGAGTATTGACTTATTATATAGAAATGCTTCAGTTTCTATCAGCCTCTTTCCTTCTTGGCCTGGTTGTTTTGAGTTAAGTGCCAACAATGTATTAAACTGCATGGTTTTTTTATCCTTGTTTGAAAGCTGTTCTTCCTTCCCGTGGCAAACGTCCACTTTCTGGATCTATGTATTCCATGTGTTGTCCAACACATTTATCTTAGCTGGAGCATTGTGCTGATCCTCTGGCCTTTGCTTAGTTTTATTGCTTATAATGCTCTTAGTGCTACTGGACTTTCTCTTCAGCTTATGCAAGGTGGTGTGGCCAGTGACTGTGATGGAAGTACTCAGTTACTTATATAATCACTGTTGTTTTGTTTTGCCTGCTTCAAGTAAAAGAATCATTGTGAACCCCTTGTTTTCTAAATCCTGAAAGACAGTGATTCTTCCCAGAAAACCTGATACCAAAAAAGTAGTTTATTTCAATAATGAATGTGATTAAATCATAAATTAAAAGTAAGTTTAGGCCTCTGCTTTGGTTTTTTTTTTTTTTTTTTTTTTTTTTTTTTTTTTTTTTTAGTAATACTAATTTCTGAAATTTCTCTTTAGTATAAAATAGAAAAGGAGTTATTTGGCCATCTTGCAATCACATCCAAGTACGTCATTAACATTATCTATAGGATGTCACTTGGCATACTCAAAGGCAACTTAAAATCATAAAATGTTGCAGCCCAGGTTTCAGTAGCATTTGGACTGAACTAGTTACTGCTTTCAACAGCAAACAGTACTCAGACCTCAGCTTTTTCTAGAACACTTTCTCAAAAAAGCTTTCTTTATTTATGTATATTATAGACTTGGCAATAATGAGACTTGTCAGGTTTCGCTAGTAGACTGAGTCACAGGTATAAAACATCCACTCATCAGGTCTATCTGTAATTGGTTTTATACTTATTAGAATAATTTTCCAAGGCTGAAACTGGTGTTAACCACCTTCTATTTTAAGGAAATATAGGTGTAAGTGTCCCATTCAAAGACTACATTGGACATTTAAAAATGCCTTGTATCTTGGAGGTATCCATTATCAGTTCAGCCATTTCAGAAAATATTTATGAAGGTGTAATTCTCTGTTTTTTATTTATTTGTTTCAGTGTGTATCACAATAACCAAAGTAAATGCAAAACAGGCAACATTCCCACATCTTTACTTCTGTAAATGTTATTCGATTTCCTATTTGTTCTCTCCTTATTTTTTTTCCTTTGGGCACTTCACTTTTCAGACTATCTTGCTAGTTGCTTCTGTAATTGTCTTTTTGGTGTGAGGGGGTGTTTTTGTTTTTCTTTTTTAAGACTGAATGGTTTTGTAGGGATGGAAGTTTTATTTTTTTGTTGCTTATGTAATCACATGTGAACTATATTGACTGTGGTAATAAAACAGCTATTGCTTTAACAAGAAGCTACTTCCTTACTTGATGTATCTACTTAGTGGGGATGTGTGTATTGTATTCAGCTGTAACTTTTAAATCAAGTCTTTAAGCAATGGCAATGAACTGATTAACTCTTTGATATCTTCATTGTTGACACTTATTTGGCAAAAGAATATGAGCATCCATCTGCCAAATGCAGATCAGTTAAATTTATCTGTAATTAACAGCTACATGTGAGAAAAACATGCAGTAATTTCTTCATCTGAGCAGTTTTCTTCAGGAGTCATGTAGCAATCTTTAAAGGAAAAGACATCTAATTATACTGCACTAAATCATACAGCTGTTCTCCTGTATCATAACTTTTAAATTTGACATACCTTGAAGTACAAAGGTAAGTGATTTCCGTAAGAGTTCACTGGAAATGGAAAAGAACAAAATATGGAAGACTTTCAAATGTCCAGTTTTCAGCAAAGTAAAGAAAACAGAAGATATTAAATAATGGAGATAAACTAGCCACAGCATTGCATGTTGCCTTGGTTTCCCCTGGCATGACTTGTTTAATTTACACAGATACATTATCACTGGAGGTGATATATATGGCTTATACAGATCAAATCTATACTTTCACCACTTATTCTAGTGGCAGCTCAGTTAGCTTGTTTGACTTACTGACCAGTATGTGTGTCAACTGACTAATCAGTTGACAAAATAAATCCTTTTACATTATACTGGATCTCCTGTTTAGAGGAAGGAAGTTTTCTGTTACATGCTACTTTGTGTTCTGAAGCACATAAAGCAAATATGTAATGCATTTGGAAGAAAACAGTAGCTTTTTTTTTTTTTTTAATTTCTTTTTTTCTTTTCTCTTGATGGAAAAGTCACCAAGTGTATTTTGTTTGATAACAATGAAGCTGAAACATCTCAGGATCTGTTACCTTTGTTTCTTATTCTGCAGGTGCTTAGAAATCTCTTCCATTTCATTATGTATGCATAAACTCTGTTCTTTTTGTTTATTTTCCAAATATATTTTTTGAGCAAAGGAGAAAGAAGAGAGAAAAAAAAAAAAAGCCTTTTCCCTTGTATAATTTTAAACTTCTGGAGCTGACTCTGCTTTGGTGTGGGTAGATCACAAAACCCAATTGATGTTTTGTGTGGTTAACGGGTCTGGCCAAACAAGCAGCAACAAGGAGAGGGAGCAAGTCCAAATTCCTCAGATGTAGGTGGATAAAGCCTACAGGGTGTCATGAGGTCCAACCTCTTTGTTGGTCCAGTGGTCTAGTGTATATTTCAGTGAATCATGGGATTTCCTTACCAACATGACTGAGAACCTGGGAATAAAGGTGCAAGGAATACCTTGCCTTGTCCTCAATGCATGACAAGATGTGCATCTATTCTGTTTTTCAGTTTTATTGTAAATTCTATATGAAGTACAGGTGATATTGTGAGGCTCAGTCCTCCTGTCCAACTGGAAAACAAAACAAAACAAAAAAATAACTTGCATGTGTAAAATATTTACAAAAAAATATTGTTGTAGACATCATACTGGGGCTGGTAGCATATGAAATCTGAGCTGGTTTCCTACGGGAATATCAGACCTCTTACAAGGAACACTGAAAATTAATGTTTTTATATGTATTCTTCTGATAAAATTTGATATAGAAGATATGAAAAATCTTTAAATGTGAAATTTCAGTCTAGTTAACATCACCACCAATTTAGCAGAAACATAGAATCACCAATTGTAGAATCAACACATTTGGAAAGACCTCAAAGATCATCCAGTCCAACCAGTTAAACATAAATTCATTTATCCTTGTATCCGCCTATCTGCTTCTGTTTTTGTTTTTTTTTCTTTCTTTCTTACTCTGCCTTTATCAACCATCTTATTTTTATGACTTTTCCGTTTTTGCTTCTATAATCTTCTATTGTTGATTTTTGTTTTTTGGTAAACTGACTTAAAAATAAAAATAATAATAATAATAATAATAATAATAATAGGGGCATGTGTTAATAGATTCAGATTTATTTGATTCAAGTCATAGGAGTGAGTAATGCATGCAAAGTTTTTCTTAGTAAGCAATGATATTCAGACTTAAATAAAATTATGTAACATAAATTCATATGATTTCTTTGTAGTTTGATTAACAAGATCAAACCTGGCATTGTTAGGAAGATAAATCGTCTGTCAACTCCAATTGCTGGCTTGGTAAGTAATGACAGCAAATCTAATATCTGTGGTATGACTCCATGCTCTGCTTAATTAGTGCTTGATAAGCACCCTCTTGCCTGTTGGTCTCACCATGGACTCATTAAAAAGCCTACCAAGTGTACAGGATTATACTTTGAATTTCATTTTTGATCAACATGTTACCACTTACACATTAAATTGGAAAGCAAAGATTATCCTTACAATGATCTGAATCTGTAACTTGAATCAACTTGTCACTCTATGGAGCTTCATCATCCCTATATCAAGCACTGGTGGCTCCTGAGCACAAGCCTATACGGCATTACCTTTCTTTATTCAAAGGCTGATGTTGCATTATACTCACAAACCACTTCAGAATCCCCTCTGTTAGGGAAAGAACAAGCTAAGGAATATTTCTTGCAACCTGATTATTTTTAGAAGCTGCTTCTCCCCACCCCCAGTAAAGCCTAGGTTGCATTAAAATAACTCTGCAGAAATCTCTCTTAAGGCTTCACGTAAGAGATTTAGCAGAAGATATTGTGGCTGAAAATCGTCTGCAGAGGGGGGGAAAAGTAACGCATGGAATCATTTACACAGGAAATTTAAGAATTCCTGTATGCTATTTGGTAAATGTGCTGGTCAGAGACCACACACTGAATTTTTTAGCCATTTAGGATCAGAAAACCTTTAAGAGGGTAAGCAAATTGAATTCTTTTTTGCCGTTTTTTTTCCAGATAAATTAGCCTTCTAAGTTATTCCTAACTTATAGGATAACTGTCTCTTAGTCCTGTGGCCAAAACTTCTTTTTTAAAAGACACAAAGCAAACAGGGATATGTATGTGATTCCTACCAGAAGCAGAAGATTCCACCTTATGGTAAATATGCAATCATAATGTTAGGGGAAGTTTCCTGATTTTGTAAAAGGAGTAGAAGACAAAATATCTCTAGAACTTCAGTTGAGGGCATAGGACAGCAAACATCTGCTTTTGCATCAGCTATGCAATTCTTTAGAGGAAACTGTATTTAACTTGGCTAGAGGTCATAAGATTGGGTTAACTTGCCATACATTATTGTACAAGCTCAGAAAGTCCATTTCCACATCAAATGAATGTGCAAAGTATTAGTTGCCTTTGTCCTGGAAAGCTCAGGGTATTATGCTTGTGAATGAGTGCTGCACATTCTTTTCCTGTGAAGCATCCAAAAAGAGAACTCAAAATGATTCTGGGGAAGATGGTACTGTTATTTTATCAGTCACTTGATTGCCTGAATTGCCTCTGAAGTAACCATCTGTCCAGACTGAAAACCATAGGCTAGATTTCATTTTTTGTGGTGTCGTGTTGTCTTGAACTATGAAATGGAATACCTTTTTTAATTTCACATGGTTCTTTTGTTGTTTACAGACACGCAAATTTGGAGTATTCATTAGGTGTTTAGCTCTCTTTTCTTATTTGGTGTGTGTATCATTGTTACTAGTTCCTACAAGTCTTCAAAAAGAAAAGGGAGGAAGGGTGAATGAATAAACCATGACCATCCACTGCTATTGTTGTTATTATTAAAGTACCACTTAAAGGTGGTCCTTGAGACAGCGGATATTTTGTGTTAACCTGTGGAAATAGTTTTACAGAAATACTTTGGTTTCAGAACATTGTGATTATGATGGCAATAACGGGTATGTGTGTATGTATGTCTTCCGACTTGAGAGTGTCATGCTAATTTAAACAGCTTTGGAGAGTTCAGCTTTCATCCCTGAATGTATATAACTCATACTAAAACCTACAGTTCTGTGCATTTGTAGAAACACAAGCGTTAGTACCTGCTAGGTTTAGAATATTGCGGCTGATGAACTGCAGGATTTATGGATGGAAAGGATTCACATTCAACAACTTCTACTGAAAATTTCTCTGCTTTACTTTCCAGTATAGAAAAGCAAGGTTTATTGTGCTCCTAAGTGTAGAGCTTGCCAGGAACTATCTGGTTTGCTTGCTATGTTCTGGAAATACTTTCACTGCTTGTTAGTTGATTCTCCCACAAGTCAGCTTCTAGACTGTGTTTTCCATGGCTTCATGTACACTTCTACAACTCTCACTTCTGCTGTATTCAGTGTCTTTCAATCTTACGTTAATTGCTCCCCACCAGACCTTTATAAGATTTGGAAACCTTACTGGTAGGGGGACTTTTTTTTTTTTCCATCTGTTCCAAAAACAGATGGAAATTTTAACTTCAAGAGGTAGAATTTATTTCTAAAGGATAAACAGATGCTACAACTTGCATTTGAGTCTTTGATCATTTGATCATGTTCTCTCTACAGCTTCTTCACAGTCCTTTTGGACCTTGGAATTTCTTCAGATTTTCTTTCTTTCTCTAGGGAGTTAATGCATTTGACTTTTCTTTTCTCTCTCCTCTGAAGTTCTGTTTGCTTCAAATGCGTGACAGTTTTCTCAGCAGTATAGAAGTACAATGCTCAACATAAGTATCTGGTTGAATCTCCAGAAGGGGTTCATTATGTTGTTTGTCTTTGTAGTTATTCTGAAAACAAATTTCTTGAGTAAAATAGGAAATGAAAGCCTGTGTGAATAGCAAAAGAGTCTGGGTTTTATGGTATATTGTGTGCTATACTTTTTAAAATAGAGGTAGGTGACTGAGATGTGTTTTTTTTTGTTGGTTTTATTTTATAAATTAAGTGAATTATTAATTTATTTCACTTGCTTTTGGAACCCTTTAATTCTCAAAAACCTAACAGAAACTTGACATTAGAAGGATCATCTAAATTCCAAGCTCATTTTAGTCAACTGAAAGTAAGCTTCAGCCTGCATTGCTAGTGTGGTTATACTGATCGCTAGTTTGATTATAGTGCGGTTTAGTAACTATGGGTGTGGATCTCAGTGGTTCAGGTATAATCGTGATGGAAGGGATAAATAAATACATGTCTTGATGATTAAACACTGAAATGAAACTTGGCATTCAGTTAATAGAAGTGCTGGTACTGGGCAAACTTAAAAATTCTTTAAGCTGGTGCTGCAATGCTGATGTTCCATTTTTTTTTTTTTGTTGGAGACATGTGTCCCCCATGGCTTGTGTGACAGCTAATAGTTGTTTTAACCCTTTTTTAAAAAAAAAAATATTTTTTTCTATCTTTGATTCATGTGTGTTTGTTTGGAAAACTGAACTTAGCCATTGAGGGATGAGACCACAACCAAAGTTCTTGAAGACAAATGGCAGTAGCAGGAAATAGAGGGCTGAACAGATCCATCTCCTGATGGTGACAAGAAGCACTTAGGCCAGCCCTCAAGTTTAACTCTTATTCCAGCAGCAAGTAACAGGGCTTGGCTGCTGGAGACACCTGCTGTGACAGCTGCCCATTTTACAGAGCAGTGTGCCCATTTGGGTTAGTCCTAGCTCAATGCCAGCTTGCCCAGGTGAGTTCCTGTGTAGCCGTCTCTGATTTCCTTGTCATTCTTGGTCAGTGATGAGTGACCAAGGAAATTGTCAGTCACTCGGGGGGGGTCCCTGAGCTACAGCACGTGCAGCCACCAAGGTACAAAGGACTAATTCCATCGGTAGCTGCAGAAGGCTGTGGCTTGCAGCAGGTTGATTTTTAACAGCATGCAGTGGGTTTCAGAAAGAGCGATGTGCTTTTGCAGGATTCCTGAGGGGAATTCTCTTGTGCTTGACTGCTTTGATTTCCTTTAAAAAGACAGTGAAGGCAATAAACACCACTACACTGAGAGAATGCCATTTGTTAAAGACTTTTTTTCTGAAATATTATATGGCAAGTGAAGAACAAGTTTCTGTGTATCTTTCCAATTGTGTAAGATAAAAGAGCAATCCATGTATTTTCCCCAGTACAGCAGAGTAGGCAAGCAAACTAGTACTGAGTAGCTGTTTGTGAAGCTCTTTGGCATTTCTGGGGCATGTGATCCAGGTAACTGAAGGATCAGAGATTTGTGGAAGATGAATTGCATTGTACAAGATAATGAAAGTTCAGCCTGCCTTAAATCTACTTTTTGTGGTCCATGCTTATTTCATATAAACCTATGTCAGGGAGATGTGATTTAAAGAAAATGACTTGCATTGATGAATCTTGCTGGGTTGATCTTATTCCCACTGCTTTGCTCCCATTATGGAGAAAACCCTGTTTATATTGATTTTAGAACAGCCTGAGTTATATCTAGACAAAGAATTACAAATTTATGACTTGCTCCATCTGCCAGCAAGATGGAGCTGTGCTTTGAATGTGAAAAATGAATAGCAGACCAATTTCTTCACATTCTGAAGAACTGCCTTATGCTAAAGAGCAATCCCCACTTCTCCTAGCACCGGGCACTGAAATAACGTCTTGGTTAGTGGATGCTTCATTCCTTTTGCTCTTTCCTCAGCCTGGTGTTCCTCCAAGGTTTCTGAGAAACTGGAGGATTTATTTTCCCTATGTTTTTTAATTCAAAGTGATTTTTTTTTTTTCCTAGCAACCCCCCTCTTCCTCTTTCCCCACCCCCTCTTCCCCCCCCCCCCAATAAAAAAGAAAGAAATACCTCTAATTATTAGTATTATGCATAAAAACAAGTATATTGTTTTTTCTTGCTGTATGTTGTTTTGAAGACTTTTTTTAAAAATGTCTTTTTCTTCTTTTTTTTTTTTTTTTTTTTTTTTTTTGTCCTTTAGTAGTGAAATGGGCAAGAGGAAAGAGTGGAACAAACTTTGCAGCCTTGAAGTTGTTTAATAAAACTTGCAAAATGATATGGCTTAGAATTCTCAGGGAGAAATAAAATTAATGCTTTGCTAAAGTACCACCACCAACCCCCACTCTAAAAACAAACAAACAAAAAAAAAAAAACCCAAAAAACAAACAAACAAAAAAAACAACCCAAAAACATACTCAATAAGCATGTGTTCTCTGCTTTTCAGCTTGAATCCCAGCATGTGAAGTGGTTTGCATATAATCAGACCAGGAAGAGCACTTTGTAGTCTGAATACATTTTCCATCAAGGCTCTCCTGAGCATTTTGAGACCCATCTTTGTCTGCAGTGCTTTTGTTCCTCAAAATACTTACTTTTCCAACTTAATTGGGCTGAACGAAGAATTTGAACTGAGATTGAAGCAGAAAAAATCATGAGATAATGGGAGGATAAGGCTAGCTTTTTTGCCTACCCTGCAATGTCCGGATCTAGGTGTTTAAGACCATCTACTTTTCCTTGCAGCTCCTGTTAGTAAAGTGGAAATGCAAAGCTTTGCTCTGCTCTGTGGTTGGGAAGTGCATCATCACATCATGATGGGCTGTGGTCAGACCACAGGGCAGAGTGGAGAGCTGTTGGTTTTAAGAATTGCAAATGCAGTGCAATCAACTTATTTTTATTTATCTAAGCTGATTTTTCATCTCAAATGAGTAGAGGTGCTGCCAACTAACCGTGTGAGAGCTGTATGAATGAGCACCAAACATCATCTTCATACAGTTCTTTATTTTAGCTTTGGCAAAAATGGCATTGGCTGGCAGGTTGTATTTTTTTGTGCGTGTGTGTGTGTGCGTTTTTACTTATTTATTGTGAGCTTTTGTTTCCCTTTCACACAAGAGAATGAAATTATTCACCTGTAAGCAGTTCTGGGTTTGAAGGTGTGCATCAGAGATGTTGGAGAGTAGGATTTTATTTTTGTTGTTCTAGCGCGTAACCAGGGTTGCTTTAGGGTGAAGAGTTACATTTCTGGTTCAGGTAGGCCAAGAAGCTCTTCAGACAAGTGCTACATAAACATCATTCCTTCTTTAATGCAATCCAGTATAACAACTGTGTTACATAATGCACTTTTTTTAATGTATCAGAAGGTATTCATTTGTCTTGCACACCAAAACAACTACCTGAAAAATCAAGGGAGAGCTACTTTGTTATGGACATCAACAGGTACCTCCTAAACCAGCAAGGTAGGGGATAATAAGGATAAGAAGGCAGAAATGTGGAAGAAAATTATAACAAAATGAAAGGGAGATAAAGATGGGGTGGAGAAGGTAAAACACTACCATGAAAAAAAAATATTTTTCTGAGCCTTTGTATCTAACACTTGGCAAACCTTGGAGCTGCCCTGGTATTTCCTTATCTGTTGTCATCGGGTAGAGCTGGCCAAAATTTTCTTTTCTGTGGGAATGTTTTCCTGACACAGCTTTTAATTGCTGCAGGGGAATGGCAAGTAAATGAAATTTTCACTTTGCTATAGGATGCTTTTAATCTTCATTATTTCATGTAGGATTTAGCTATGAATTTCCTTTGCTAAATTACTTAAACTCAAATTAGTCATGTTTTCCGATTAAAAAAAAATATATATATTAAATTTGATGTTTTTAATTCACATTCTTTTTAACAGAGATCTTTTAAAGCAGCTCTAATTCTCAAGTTCTTTGGAATCACTCCTTTGTGCTGAAAGTTCTGGTTGTATTTGCTTTGTCTTGCTGTCAACTCCTTGTTTTTTAATATAGCCTTTGCACAGCTCTGTGCTTCTGGTCTTCGTGTATTTCAGTGTTTTTTTTTTTTTTTTTAATAAGTTTTTTTGCTTATTCAATTTCTGTTCTAGAAATCAACTAGTGGGGATTACTTGAATAATATTAGTAGTACCTTGTGTGGTATGAGAATACCTCCTCTTTCTATTCTGTATGGAAAATGTGAAAGGACAAATGCACAAATGCATAAAAGCTATGTTGGTCTTGGTAAGAAAGCAAAAAACCAAAACCCACCACAAAACGCAAAAAACTCGCCAAAAATAAAGTCTTAAACCTGGATGGGGTTGCTGGTAGTGCAGCAACTAACAGTATCTTATATATTTCTTATAAGAAATAGCCTCATTATAAGTTTTGGTTGAGAGCCAACTAATGAGTTAATAACCGTCTAAGCTGCTCTGCTTGCTCGTCTAATGTTTCTTTTTGCAGTGACGAGAGGGTTGGCATACTGAGGGAGAGTTGTACTGAGGGATGTGGAATGTTGCTCATTCTCTGGAAGGTTTGATGTCACCTTCCTGACAAGTGCTAGGGCCCATCACAGCTAATGCAACTCTGAGCTCTGCCTCAAAGTCTGCTTCCACTGCACCACCTTTTCCTCGTGGCTGAGCTGTCTTGTGAATTGTATTCCTCTTTGGACTGTCAATTCAGAGGTAGGTGAGTGTGTGAGCAGCACTTTTACAAGGAGTGAAGTTGCATAAGTGCTTAATGTGCTCTTGCTTGCAAGCCAGTTAGACTGATGTTGCTTTTCATAAGGCAAAGCACAAGATGATGCATGTTTTTTCAGGGAAAAAAAATAATTATAATTCCAGTGTTCAAACAGAAGGCAGAGGTGTAATATTCCATTTTCTAGATGAGTGTGCTCAGAAAGTTGTTAAAGAGTTCAGAAGACAAGTAGTCAACAGGCTTGCAGCTACTTAGCACAATCTTTACTTATGTGGATGGAGATTTGTTTGCTTTACAGTGGCAATTATCATTTCTTGTGATTTTAATTCATAAATTTATGTCTAAAAGCTGAGCAGATCAGGGAGAAAGTGTAGTGGACATAGTTCTACAGAACTTGTGCTCTTCATTCACCTCCCATCACAACTGCTTTCCTTCATGAGGCACTCCATGAATTTTTAGGCAGAAATGCTCAGTAGCATTTCAGATGACAGAAAAATAAATCATTTTCCTCTTTATTGTAGTAGTTATCGATTTCGTTTCATTCAATATCCTTTTTATGCTGCAGGTAACAGAATTCTTACAAAAACTGTTACTTCCTGTTTTCCTGTTGGGATGTAAGACATTTTCAGTGAAGAAATTTATTTCTAAGCAATGATGTTTTGCTATCTCTTACTATTAAACTTGAGGTAATTTGAGTTGCTAAGTTCTCCATGCTTTTTCCTGTTTTTCTTTCTTTTTTTTTTTTTTTTTTTTTCTCCTCCAGATATTTCAGCCTTATGTGTAGCTTGAAACCTGTCTGCTCTGGTAAATGATATCATTAAACACTAAAGAGCATTTTAATGTGTAATGGTATTTGATGGCATTGTTTGCAATAACATCTCCAGACTTCACAAAGGCTTAAACTAAGTGAGGACTTCTGCACCACTGTTACCAAGTAGGTAACTGGGATGCACCTTAAGTATCTAGTTTTGTTCTGACAAGTCCAATTAGATGGGAGGGGAAATTTTTTTTCTTTGATCAGTGGTCCAGCTCTAGTGCTCAAACAAGTTTCCTGGACATAAAAGAATTTTATACTAGTCTAAGAAAATATCTTTTCACCTGGGAGGTGACACAGGGATGGTATCTCAAATAGATAGCCATGTCAAACAACTTTTCTTTTTTTAGCTAAGGAATTGAAGTTTATATTTTGTCAACAGTGTAAAAAAGGGCAATTGGACATTAGCTTGTACATCTCCAATGTAAAATTCGGGTACTACAGTTACCATTACTTCAAACTCCTGAGCAGACATTACTTAAAATCTGGGAGAATCATGGACAATAGAGCCTGTGGGCTGAAAATTCTGATCTTAAAAAAAAAAAAAAAAAAAAAAAAAAGTAAAAAAGTAAATTCATAAACTATGAAGCATTTTAGAAACCTGATCACTAAGAACTTCTTTAAATTCTTAAGCATATATTTTACCATAAAAGTCTTTTGAAATGTTACATCTCAAAGTGCTTTCCCTCAAGCAAGCAGAGCATGGGCAGTGCGAAATAAACCAGGAAAATCAGGACAGGGATAGAAATTTAACTCTCATAGATTGTACAGCTAAAGAAAACATGTTTGGAGCAAGTTCGAAAAACATCAAACTACAAATTAATAAATGTCAGGAGTAATGCAGGAATTGATAAGTATGTTCAAAAATCATTTTTGTTCTGCTTCTGCTGTCTTATGGGAAAGAGAAATATGGCTTGTATGAGTATACCCTTGTTAGACAATTAAGAAAAGAGATCTGTATACTAGAAAGGAAGTATGGCTATTAATAGTTGGAGATGATATTGTTCTGTAGTTTTTCAGTGCCTGATAGTGGGAGTATGTAATCACTGCAGTGGTTTACTGATGTTTTGTGCCCTTTTTCTTGAAAACATACGGCATGTTTCAGCCTTAGCTATGAATTTCCTTTAATTGTTTTTGGTTGTTGCTTAAACACTTTGAAATTTAGGGTGTGGGGAAAGGGGAGGTTGATGAAAACTCTTTGTGACATTTTTAGTAGCTGCTTAAAACTTCTATTGGGCAGAATGAAACCCATATGCTCTATTAAATTGACAGTGTTCTGGGAGGTGGTGACAGAATGAAATATATAAAGAGGATGTAAACGGGGAGAAATTGTATAGCGAGGACCCCGAGAAGTGCACACCCTGAGAAATGATGGTTCAGCTGCTAGGCTTGTTCTCTGGTCAGGGGATAGCAAGTACTGTGAATATTGGTTCATTACTGTGAATTGAAAGTAATATTTTAAATAAGATCATCTGTTTCAGACTGACACTTCCAATGAGTTACTGGAAAGAGATGTCATGGAGTGGCTTAAGTTGGAGAGGAAATTAAAGATCACCTTTTAAATTAAATCAGAGTTCTAAGCTGCTTGCCATAGGCAGATCTGCCACCCACTAGATTAGGCTGCCCAGGGCTGTATCCAAACTGTCCTTGAGCACCTACAGGGGTGGCACATCCACAGCTTCTCTAGACAACCTATTCCAGTACATCACTGCTGCAGTAAGATTTTTTCCCGTAACGTTTAGTCTAAATCTTCCCTCTTTTAACTTGAAACTGCTACCCTTTCTCTTATTGCTATCAGATATTTTACAAAGTCTGTCTCCTTCATGCTTGTGACTTCCATTTAAGTACTCAAAACCTACAATGAGGTCTCCCCAGAGTCTTCTCTTCTCCAGGCTGAAAGAGCCCAGCTGCCTCAGCCTTTCTTAACAGAAGAGGTACTCTAGCCCCCTGATCATCTTTATGACTCTCCTCTGGATCTGCTCCAACAACTCCATATCTTTCATGTGCTGGATGTCCCGGGCCTGGATGCAGTACTCCAGATAGGGCTTTACAAGGGCAGAGCAGTGGGGGGTAATCACAGAATGCTAGTTAATTAAATATTTTTGTAAAACAGCTGTAAAATAATAGGACTAGCTTAAAGCATCTTCTAATGTGTAAATTTTTAATCCTTTCTCCAGCTCTAAACTAAAGCTCCAAAAAGTAGTTTGATTTTTTTTTTTTTTTTTTTTTTCTCCCATCTTGCCAGCATTTAACAAACTACGGTTATCAAATAAACTGCAAAGAATTCTGTTTTTCAACTTAATCAGCTGTAAGTCTCTGCTTTATTGTCTGTTTACTTTCTGTTTACTGTCAGTCGCATGCTATTTTTATTTCCTCAAATACCTGGTGACTCTTTGTGTTCCTTTACGAACATTCCTTCCTAACTAAAAAAAAAATTCAACCATGTAGAAAAGGTACACACCTCAAATTATACTGGTGACATTTAAAATCTGATTTCTTCCACCGTTGCCAAGGAAGTGAAGATTTGAGACTTGCAGTAGACCATTTTGTTATGGGTTTTTTTTTATGTGTGAAATCTTCATAGGGTAGACACTGTAGCAGTTTTCTTGCTGGCATGTCAGATATTTACTGATGTGTGGCATTTGAAATTCCCAGCAATTTCCAAAGAAACTAGATGTTAATTGCAGCAGTGATACTTGTTCTTTGTGGTATAGCTGGAGTTATATAGCTATGCTACTTGCCTTTCTGTTTGGTACGCAATCCTCATACCACATCTTTCAACACTTGTCTGAACACCTCCGTACCCAAGCTGAATCATTCTCCTCCGGTGATGTATGTAAAAGAATAAATACCATGCCAACACCTAATGTGTGGAATTGCTGCTGCAACTGAGGTGGCCAAGCTTTCTTTCTGTGGGGCATGAGAGCAGGGAGGGACAGGAGGAAGCTGGATGCTGCTCAGAAGTTAGGATGGGCTGCAAAGCAGATCATCTCCAAATCTGGGAGAGCTGTTTTACTCCATGGGATAAACTCTGTCAGGGCAGCAGCATTCCGAAAAAAAAAAAAAAAAAGGTGGTGGTATGCAACTCCTCTCAGGAAACAAACTATGTTTGTAAGTGGCTGCTGAAGAAGTCAAAGTTAAAGGGAGCTTCCAAATTCTTGTTTAAGAAGAAACAGGTAGCAAATCATAGTTGAAAATCAAAGACCATGTGAATTGAGGATCTGAGAGATTTTCTGTTTCAAGTCCTATGGACGAGTGAAGCTCTGGATTTAATCCATATAAAATGATTAGCCTGTGTGAGCAAAACCAGACAAAAATGTGTTAAAGAAAATGGGGAGGTGGGGGTGGGAGGAGTGGGGGTGGCAAAAAGCAAAAGCAAGCTTTGCCAAAATTTTTAATGTTTCAAGAACAAGAGTTCTTATTTTATTAGTCATTAGGCTTCAGGTGAGTTGCACCTTTAAGTGGATTACTGTCATTGCAACTCTGTCTGGTAGCGTAACTTGGCATTGGAGTACTTGTAAAATTAAGTGTGTAAAGTCTGTTGTTTTTTATAAGCAGTTCAAGGTGAAAAGCACATCACTCGATTTTTTCCTGACTTTCACTCAGGTGTCTGTAAGTAGTGGGAAAGCTAAGGGTTTTCTAAACAAGGATGCTATTCCATAACACAGCATTTTGATTCCGTCCTTGCTTTACAGTCAGCATGCCTGTGGGTGAGTGAATTCAGTTCCCTTTGTAGTTGTCCAAAGTGGAGTTAAAGCTGAAAGCTGCGCAGAATGCTCTTGACTGAAAGTCCTGTAGGCTCAGGTTGTCTGAGTGCTGTACTTTTGCCCCTTTTCTCTGTGGTTTGCCTTATTTGGTAACAGTGACATCCCTGAAACGCACCTGTAGTTTACAACTTGTTAATTGCTCTTATTGCTGTTCATTTGGGTTATATATTGTTGCTGGATTACCTTAGTGAAGTTTATACAGCAGCACAATCAAGAAGTGGGGTAGGGCTGAAAGGGATTTCAAATGTGAAGACAATTGATCCCTTCCTACATCAGTTACCTTGAACACCAGAAATATGAAACTCCCCCTTAAAAAAAAAAAAAAAAAAAAAAAAAAAAAAAGGTTTTTCTTTTTCTTATTCTTTTTTTTTTTTTTTTTGCTGTGTGTCGTAATGCCATTACTACTGTTGAAAATAACCCATGGCACTCAGTGCATCAAGAGGATGGAGGCAATGAGGTAAACTGGGTAGGTCTTCTGCTGGTCATTAACTGCAGTGGTGGGGATTGCTAGGGGCTGGGAATGTCACAGCTGGGAATGAGGATCTGGGGATGGATGGGCCATCTTGTCTGAAATCAAAATGGTTCTTATCTAAGGCTGTTTCAGAAGTTGATTTTCATAATGGTTCAACTCTAGTGAGACCAATTGCAATGTCAGTAGGTGAGTGAAGTGCACAGCAAAGGGGGATGTTACTCTTCAAGGATCTTATTTAAAATTGTTGATACTTGGTGCGGGCAGCTCACACAAAAGGAGTTTGTACCTTGTATCTGTAATCTTGCACAGAGCACGCTGTGGGAAGACTTGCCTGTTAAGGATTATAAAATAATTCATAATTTAATATTCTACATGCTATGGAAAAACAGTGAAGGGTGCACACTGGGGAGTGGTAAAGCAATTAGCACAATTTCTGGTCTTTGGCCAATGTAGTGCTCCATGAATGTTGCTGTAGGTGGGATGATTTATAGAACAGAAGCCCTGAGGTCATTCTAAGCTAAATTATGCTTGCAGAACTCTTAAAAAATTATTTTTATTCTTCATTTTCAAACTAAAAAGTTGAGAAAAAAGTAGTTCAACTATTATTCCAGTTCAAGATTGAACCCATTGGCAGTCTTCTACTGAAATAACAAGAGCTGTAAGTGCATAGGTAGTTGCATTTTATGGATGGGACAAATGTGAAGCAGTCTGTCGTGCAAGGCCAAGTACCAATTGCAGTTCCTGGCTCCCAGGTCTGTGATCAGACCATAAGATTCAACTGTTCTTGGCTCTCCCCCCTCACCCTTTAATCCCCCCCCCTTGCACCTACAAGTGTTAATAATCGAAATGTACCTCCGAGGAAGAGCAGGTCACCCAACTTGTCAAACAAGATCCTTTTGCAGGTTTCTTCCCTTACCCCGCCTTTGAACATAAACAACGTGTAGCTCTTCTGTGATGCTGTTGCAAAACACCACTCTAAATACTGTATTTAACTGATTTGACCTAGCTTTAGTGGTTAGTACAGTGCTGTGTATATGAAAAATACTTAGTGCCTTGAAAACAAACAAGAGATCCCTCTTCTTGTCTTGAAATGCACCCTTTCTTGGGGGAATGTAGATGTCAAGAAGCTTTGTCACGAAGACATGGGGTTATCTTGCAGCATTATACTAAATGTCTTCATAAGTACGATACTAAGAAATGCCTGTTAAATGTGGGTTATTAACATGTTTTTCAGACTTCGGTAGCTAAAAAAAATGCATCACTCTCTTCCTAAAATGTCACTTTTGTTGCTAGGCACTGTTGGTGCTGAGTGTTTTTAGTGAGAAGGTGGTGGGGGGGAGGAACCTGGGAATTAAAAACAGATCCTGGCACCAAGTAGCAGTTTGGGTGATGCTATAGCACTTTGGTGCAAATCCTTTCCATGGTCCTGGGAGCACAGGGTGCCAGTGTGAAATTCTGTTCCCTTCCTTCACATTCTGCAAGGGGTAGGGCAGTGGGTGGGATAAAAATAAAATCTAGAAACTGCAGCAACAATAATACAAACTCAAATGGCAGAAGAAAAGCTTTAACTGAGGTGGGGGCTATTTTGCATAAGAGTAGGTGATTATATGGAGAACTGTCTATGCTTATTGGCTTACGCAGCCAGAAAAAACATAAAAACACAATGTTAATTAAATTGTTATTCTCCCAGGTGCCAACTGAATTGAAAGATGTGCTATAACTTGTATGGTTTCAAGATCTCACCATGTTTAAGTGCAGAGTTTCAGAGAAACAGTTAACTAGGAAGAAGGCAGGCTTACCACACAACATGGCTCCACCCTAAAGAAAGTAAATGTATTTACACACTTGTTTAAATTAATATTCCTGCCTCACCCAGATAATCACGATGAGGAATTTATTTTTTAATTAAACTGGAACTCACATATGCACGGTGAATTTAGTGTGATCTCGTGTTGCACGTGTGTAGTCAAAAATAAGATGACGTTTGCACATCCTTGTATGGAGACCTCTCTAAATCCTTTTCATGCTCTCTAGTTTTTATGTTATAGAGATTATTTTTTTTTAATTATTTTTTATATTTTACTTACACTCTCACATTTCAGTTTTGTCTACTGGAATTCTTTTTTGAACATTTTTGCATCTATAATTTTCTTTCCCTGTTGTTTATGGTACTTTTTCTTCTATTTTAGGAGAAGCAGCCATAGCACCATTGTCACTTGTGATTCTCTCCTTATTTTTAATTACTTTATCAAATTAACATTATTTTTTAAAGAAAAAGTATGCAGGTTCATGCATTTTTCCACACAGAGACTGCCGCCTTTGCAGTCTGGAGGACAGTGATGGGATTGACAGTAGGACACCATGGCAGTCCTACCTTTCCAACAACATCCACCTGCTGCAGCTACCATGCTCTGGCCCAGTTCCACTGCCCTTTGTTAGGGAGCAGAAGCAGTGCTAAGGTCAAGCAAGGACCAACTGGGAAGTACCACTATGGAAAAGATCCATCTCTTTCCTCTTCTCCCATCTCTGACTTTGCAGGAGATAGGAATGCAGCCATGCTTGGGATTTTGAAGGGGAGGGCACAGACCACGGTCTTACTAATACTGTTTGTGTGAAGATGAGGTATGGAAAGACAAAGGCTGTTCCTTGCAGTGACATGCCACCCTGTCTTATTTTAAATATTGGTTAGAGGGGAATGCCTTAGCAACAGGCCTAGGGGAAGGCTCTATGATTCCTTGTGGGGACCAGAAAGGCAGGTGCATGCCTGAAAGCGTGTGGTATCAGTTGTCATTCTTTCTAACTGCAATATTTAAGTGCCAAGTGCTTGACCTGCTTCCCACTGGCAGGCTCAGCCTCTCTTACGTTACAACTTCACAGAGGGTTTGGGTGTGGTTTACTTTGAAGTTTGTGGCAAAAATGAAATGTTGGATGGTAAAAGCTATACCTAGTCAGCATTTTGCGGTGTGCTTTTAAAGTGAGTCTGTACAGCTTGTGGGAAACTGAAGTTGTGCTTGGAGCATCTAAAATGCTCTATTCTTTCCTCATACACATAGAATAGGGAAAAGCATACAACCTCTCCTCTCTGTGTCCTTTCAGCCTCCCAGGAAAAATTTACAAATAGTATAAATGCAATAAAAACGGACTGCACTTGAATTTTGTGGTTAACACTTCAGGCTTTATTTTTGTTATGATTTTAAAAAAAATGTAATGGTGTCATTCTCATTCTAGTTCTAGATGCTCATGGATGTGCATTGATGAGACTCTATATTGAAAACATCTAGTTGATTTTTGTCACTGTTATCACTGTTAGTTCAGAGTCTTCTAATGGTCAGAAACCTGCGTGTATGTAAACTGTTTGACTGTATATTCTCATATCATGGGCTTTGGGAATGGCCAGTTATTCTTTTCCCTTTGCTGTTACTCCCCTTGCAGGCTTAGAAGGTAACAGTATTGCTTCTTCTCTCACAGTTCATACAGCCCAGGGACCATAGGCTGGTCAGTCTCGCCTCTGTGTCTGACAAGGTCACGGAGAGCAGATCCTCCTGGAAACTGTGTGAAGGCATGTGGAAAACAGAAGTTACTGGTAACAGCACACATCACTTTACTGAAGGCAAATCTTGCCTGATGAATTTTATTGCCTTTTGCAACAGGGGTACAAGTCTTGGTGAATAAGGGAAGAGCAGCAGGCATTGGCCTGGACTTGTGGAAATCATATGATGCTGTTGTGCATGACATCCTTGTCTCTAAATTGGAGAGAAATGGGTTTGAAGGGTGGACCACTCATTGATAAGTAACTGGCTGAGTAGTTGCATTCAATGATTTGTGGCCAAAAGCTTGGTGTCCAGGTAAAGACCATGATGAGTGATGTTCCTCAGGTGTCAAGATTGGGACCAATGTTATTTAACAACGTTATCAGTGACATGGGCAGCGTGATTGAATGTGCCCTCAGCAAGTTTGCAGATGATGTCAATCTGAGTGGTGCAGTCAACATGCTGGAGGGAAGGTATGCCATCCAGATCAGCCTTAATGGACTTGAGAGGTGGGTATGTGTGAATTTCATGTAGTTCAATAAGGCCAGGTATAAGGTGTCCTGCACATAGGTCAGGGCAATCTCGAGCACAAATACAGGCTGCGTGGAGAACGGATTCAGCAGAGTCCTGCAGATAAGGACTTGAGGGGGTGTTGGCTGATGGAAAAACCCAATGTGAGGCAGTAGTATGTGTGTGCAATTCAGAAAGCCAGTAGTATCCCAGGCTGCATCAAAAGAGGTGTGGCCAGCAGGGATAGGGAGATGATTGTCCCCCTCTACTTCATTCTCATGAAGCCTCATCTGGAGTGCTGCATTCAGCTCTAGGTTTCAAACATGAGAAGTACATGGACTTGTTGGAGCAGGTCCAGAGGAGGGCCATGAAGATGATTAGAGTGCCTCTCCTCTAAACAGAGTCTGATTGTTATTCAGTCTTAAGAAGAGACGGCTCTTCTTAAGGAAGTTCCAGTACCTAACGGAGGCCTACAGGGAAGTTGAGATGGGATTCATTATCTCAGGGATTTACAGTGATAAGACAAAGAGTAACGACTAAACTAGAGGAAGGTTGATTTTATATTAGGGATAAAGAGGAAATTCTTCACTATAAGAGTGGTAAGGCACTGACACAAGTTGCCCAGAGTTGTGGAAGTCCCATCCCTGCAAGAAATGGTGAAGGCTAGGTTGGATGAGGCTTTCAGCAATCTGATCTAGTGAAAGGTGTCCTTGCCTACAGCAGCGGGGTTGGGGCTAAATGAACTCTAGAACTCCTTCCAACCAAAACCATAGTGTGATTTTCTTGGCATAACCAAACCACATTCTCTGCTTATTATTTAGGTTCCTTGTCTTTTTCTCAACATACGACGTCTTTCTGTGCAGTTCTGCTGATTTGAATCTTTCTTAAAATCAGACACTCAGCCATGGCTTACAAAGATTGAGAGCATCTTGTTTGCAGAAGGCATATAGGAACACATGTTAAACTACTCAATGTGTTCTCAATGTGTTCTCAAACACATTGCTTGTGTGCTTTGAAGTCACAAGGAAATAGATCTGTCCTTTTTCAGTTTGAGGTCTGAGTTTTTTTCTTTTTTGTGTAGTATGATGAGATTAAGATTCCAGTACAGCGTTTGAAATGGAAAAAGCATCAACCATTAGTCTTACAAAAGTATAGTTATATTTCATACATTGGTAGAAGGAACAGCATGATGGTTACTATATTTGAGCACTTTAATCACTGAACAATGTTCCCGTTCACATTTCTAATGATGAATCTTACTGCAAGCTTGACAGCTTGTCATTTTTTTTCTGCTTATTTCTCTGGTACTATTTAAAATTCACTTTCAGGTTTTTTATTCTGTAAGACTTTAAAATGGCTGCCAGCTATTTTGGGATTTGTATCTTCAGTGATTTTCTGTGGTGACTAGAAATGATCAAGAGACCTTTACAAGTACAGTATCCAGAAGGGCTAATTTGTTAATGCTACACTATCTTATGTCAATATCCAAACTTGTGCTATAACCTTCTGGATGATCTTGCTGCTTCGATGTGAATACCAGACGCCAGCTTTAGGGAAAGCTCAGAGTTACCTAGACCAGTGTCAAGCATGATCAAACTACTTGCTTGGGAATTGGGGAGAGGAAGATTTTAAGCTATTCCATTCTACATGTCAGTGAGTGCCATTCCTAGCTGAGTTTTGTGCCACATTTTTATTTCCCCCTTTCTTTGACCTGTTTCTGAAGGTGTTAACTCATGCATTGTAGGTGCCATATATGTTGTTTATCAGGAGTTTGATGTCTTAGTTCAGTTGTTACAACACCTCAAATTCTCTCATATGCCAACAATTTTGTTGTTGTACAGTGCTGGTGTACACCAGTGATGAGCAAGTGCTCATGTTTTCATTACACTTGGGGTGTGGGCAGCATCAGTTTTTTCTTCTTCCTTGTTTATGTGCACAGCGCAGGCATTCTCTGCAGTTCAGTTGATGATCTATTTACTAGATTACTGTGACTTTTGGCAATTGGTAAACCCATCAGAGCACACTGCCTTGGGACTTGCAGTAGGATTGTAAATTGTGGCCTCTCCTATACAAAAGGAAACTGCCTTTAAGTCTCGAGTCTTGGTACTAAGCTGGCACTTTCAATAAAAAATGCCATTTGTAAGCTGGTGTTACATGAAGGTGCAAGGAGGATGGGAAGGAAAATTGTACTATGGGTACGCTGACGCAAAGCTCTAGCTTGACTGCTTGTGCAAGCAGCCTTTTGGGTGCTGCAGGAGCTGGTGAGAGGTGAGGCTACCTGTCCTTTATTGTTCCTGGCTGCTCATGCAGCACCATATCATGTCCCACATTGCCACTGCCATGGCATTTCTCTCTTCCCCTTCAATCCCCAGTAGAACAGTACCCACTACAGCACACTGTGTTTCAAACCTTGGGGCATAATAGTGATGGTTTGAGAGACAGCTGAGATCTTATGGATGTGGTAACACAGAACCGCAGCCTGCACAAGGACTACCTTGTTCAAATATTTTCCTTGATTAATATCATGTTTGCAGACTGATAAGAAATAAGGGGAATCCTGGGGACCTTCAAAACAGAAGGTTGAGGGAATTCTTGGATTTACTTTTTTTTTCTTTAAGTATTTGTTTTGCTTCTTGATGTATTTGAAGCAGCTGTTACTTTTTGTGGACTTCTTTTTAGTGAGTTATGCTCAGTGATTATGTGTAATTAAAAAAAAAAAAAAGGTGGGGGATTAAAGTGTATTAAATTGCTGAAGTGTAGCTTTTTCATACTGTGAAACTCTGATATAAGTATCTTGACTTTGTAAACCTCATAACATGGCTGTGTGCAGTTTATGAGCTAAGTAACTGTGTACCTTTTCCTGTGGCTTTCAACCAAACTGAGAAGTGCACAAGAGGGCAAATTCTTTTGTTGTTGATAGCATTCCACGTTAACGAGAAGGAATTTCTTGCCTATTGCCTATTGTTTATGAAGTGGAAAGAGATCACAAGTTGTATAATCTCTCACTAAATCGTATGAGGTTCCCTCCCCCCCCCCCCCCCCCCCCCCCTTTAGCCTTGCCATACTGTTGATCTGTAGCAGGTGCAGCAGGTGAGTGCTGCAATACACTACTACACCTATGTTTTGTTATACATTGGTGTTATGGAGAGGTGGGGGGGAGGGGGGAAGAGGAAGGGGAGGACCAACAAGGAGAGCAATCCCCACAACTGAGGAAGCAGCAGGGCTGAATACAGTTTGGTTTCTGTCTCTCAGGAGCTTGCTCAGCAACCAAACCCAGTTTCCAGGTGCAGTATTCCATAATTGGTCTGTAATCATAGAAACAGTGTGTTCCTCCTCTTCCTCTCCTGCCAAGAGTTTCTGGGTGGTGAATGTCAGTAGCTGGGGTTATTTTTAAAGGCAAGAGGTGAGGCTTGTCGTGCAAAGCTGGAAAGAGGGCGTTTGTTTGCTGAACAGAGCTGACATCAAAGCAGAGATTGCTGCCTACTGGCTAGCTGCTGCTATATGCCAGGTAATCTTTAACGTATCAGTCAGTCACCAAGATCACCGGCTGTATGTGTATACGAGAAACGATCTGTATTTATGATCCAGATTTGCTTTTTTTATTTTTATTTCCATGAGCTGGACTTTGACATTTAGAGGCTCGCACTAATCATCTTGCAAAACCTGCTTAGTGCCTAGCGCTTCTAACTCAGCAACTGCTTTCTACTTTTCTCCACAGGATAATATAAATGTTTTTCTGAAAGCTTGTGAAAATATTGGATTGAAAGAAGCTCAACTTTTTCATCCAGGAGACCTTCAGGATTTGTCCAATCGAGTTACAGTCAAGTGAGTTTTGTGGTTTTGTTTTTTCCCCTCCCTTCTCCCTCTCTCCCTCTAAGCTTAGCTGAATATGTTTCTCAGACTTTTTTTTTAATGTTTGCCTACGAAAAGTTCTTCTTTTAATCTGGTAAGAGCAGTTCTGAATACTGTGGTGAAGGTTTATGTGTTCTTGAAACTAGTCAATAAGGTTTGCACGAATTTAATTTCAGAAACTAATTATCATTAAACCTCACATAAGCAAAGTAATTGTTAATGAATATTTACAGCGTTTCATATATGAAATGAAATTTGCTTAGGTTATTTTAAGCTTACAGTAAAATTAACTGCTAAATGATACAACAAGCATCACTTTCCTTTGTTTTGAGATTATTGATGTGAAATCTGAAAGGCTGAAGTGTTTTTTCTGATGCTTGTCTGAATTGCAGTGAAGCTTTGGCATGGTATTCCCGAAGGACTGCTATTTCCTCTGCTCCAAATGTTAACCAGGTGTATGTCACTGAGTGTTGCACCTTCTCTCAAAATATGTGAGAGTAGAAACCAAGGACAGAATTGTGCAGAGTAATTGTCTTGTTTTTACAGAGGAGGAAGTTTTTTTCTGTGAAATAGAAGTAATTTGGTTCTGAGATGTAATTACTGGATTCTCTAATTTCAGGACTACTGTGTCTCCTAATATGAGTTTATTGCTTTTATTATTTCTGAGAGATTAATGTGGAACTTTCATATGTAGGCACTTAACAGATTACCAAAAGATGTCTTAATGGGGCTTCTTGCTTTGTTACAGTATTAGTTTCTTTTGTTGTGTTGGTACAAAGGATGAATTTATTGTAAAGTCTCCAAACAGGAAGAGGTTTTTTTGTGGACTGTTCTGAAAACCTGTCGAGTGAAATGTTAAGAACTGATTCATGTCTTAATGTATTGGCTTTATTAATGAGGAACAGGCAGTAATCCTTCTGTACATACCAGGAAAAAAGTAAGGTGAAATGACATCTACTTGTTTTAATTAAAAAGAGAAATCTCTTGTATATGTGGACTGGATGGTACCGTGTTGCCATATTTATTTGGTTACAGAGTGAAAATTCATACCATTTTGATGTTTGACATTTAAGATGGAAATGCTTTTTTTTTTTTTTTTTTTTTTTTTTTTCTTCTTCTCTCCTTTCCCCTGTCTTTGACTCATATCTGAAAAATAATTTCTTGCTAATGTGTTGGGGATTTGGCACCCCTCCATAACGCTGGTATCTTCTATGCTGGCTCATATGTCATGTTGTAAGCTGGAGGCTTGGTAAGCTCTGCCAAGCTTTCATTATCCACAAAAACCCTTGCTAAAGTTATTTTGGTTGAGGTTTGCTCTAAGGGTATAGATGAGTTGGTTGGGTGCTGTCAGGAGCTTGTCCTCAGTGGTGTAAATGGCAAACTGAAACCCAGGGGAGGTCAGTAAGGTAGAGTTAGCAAACTGTTGTGCAAACTGTGTCGTCCAACCTGTCCCTACGTTAACCACAGTGCCCAAGTGAGGTCAGCCATGAAATTACTCTAGTTGGGTCTGTAACTGTGGAGCGTTTTGTTTTGTTTTGTTTCTTTGGATCTTTGCAGTGCTACCAGTTCTGATTCCAGGAGCAAAGAGTAAGGCTGGAATGTGAATTTGTCATAAGGCAATTGGCATATTACATCATACCTGCTTGGTAATAGAATAATTAGTGTTTTCAGAAAATCAGATTTGATTGCTTCTTATGGAAAACAATGCAGGGAGTCTGGGCTAGATTCAAGAGAGCTGGCAGCAGTATAGGCATGCTCTTTAATTTGTTTTAATGTAAGTCTGACTTCCACACATTGTGTCATATAACAGCTCCACAGTATGTTTAAAGGACTTACGGAGTAATTTAAAACTTTTGTATCTGACCACATTGTAAAGTCTTAACTGAGCTATGATAACAGGCTTTGATGTATTTAGGAGTTTGGAGAGGGACAGGAGGGAAGTTTTGTTCCAAGAAGTGAAGGAAATAAGTTATACCAAGATAAATCTCCATTGAAAAGTCAACTGTACATTATTTGATCATCCAGATGGCAAGCAAGTCTTTAAAAGGTTTCCAGAGAAAGTTGTATGTGTCAGGAGAGAAATGCTGTCTGATAAATTTCTGATCTAATTTTTTAATGTAATAGAAATAAGTAATGTCAGACATTCAAGCAGAATAAGCTATTTCAAAATTTTGAGGATACCAGTCATCAGAAAAGGAATACTGTTTCATGCATGGTTTTTCTGTTGTCCTCTGTTAACCTTGGTTTCAGCATTGAAAGTTAATCACTCTTGTCATGAAGTAAAAACTTTTATTAAAAAAAAAAAAAAAAAAAGCGGCATATGAGAAAAGGCATATGAAAAAGATTACATTTCACTTTTGGCTATCTGGCATACCTAAGCAAATTTCTTTTGCCATCATCACCTGAAGCTAATTGCCCTCATTTTGAATTAGCTGTGATAGGTTATACAGGATAATATTCAAGTATGCCTGAAGCAGCATGTATTTTTACACCTCGGTTTGTATTCCAGTTTTCTATGGTTGCACCACTGTTAGCGTGTACATTTTATCTACCCAAAGTAGATTGGACAAACTGTTGCTTGAACAGTTAGCTTTTGAGGCTGGGATTGCTGTGAACAGTACATAATATTCTGGTAGGCTACTACTATGGACTACCAGATAGAAAATATATAGCTCCTGTTGTATGTGAAGAGTTTGTAAGGAGGAGGGTGCTATAGAAATAGTGGATTCCTCCTTTAACACTAAGGAGGACACCAGAGTTGTCTTAATATGTCATAGTAAAGCCAGTGGATGCTCTGACTGGGAAGCTGTGTTTCTATGAGCCATGGTTGCCCAGTGTGAATTTGTCTCATTGCTATTTGACCCCCATAATAACTCTGATACTGGACATTTGCAGTGGGAACGCTTCCAGTCTAATGATGCATTATGTGCAGAAGCATTTCCTCTTAACACTTACTTCTGGGGCCTCTTGTATTGTGGGCTCCTATTGTTTGGCACCTTATCAAGCCTTTGTTGTATTCCACCTGGCTAGACTTCCTTCCCAGCAGGAAGAGTTATCTTCTCCTTCTACTTTGTTTATTTTCTCCTCATACCCTGTTTCTGAGGTGCTTTCTCCTTTTCACTCTAGCTGATACCACCATATCTTTGTGTCGTCAATTATATATGATTATGTCGAGCCATTAAGAGATACCAAGCTCTTGTTTGTTTGTAGTGAGTATTTTTTGAGTCATAGGAGCATAAGGTAAGACCCTCGGCTTGCCCAAAGCTATGCTAACAAAAAATATTCCTATCTGGTAATGAAGTTGACACTTTCAGTTGTACTTTGTTTTACTTTTTATATTTTTTTAATGGTGTCTGAGGTGACGTATAAGGGCAATATGAAATTCTTCTCTGTAATTACTACTTATCTCTAGGACAGGAATGCTCTTACATTTCCAGTATGTTAGAGACTCTGAGTTCCAAGTGATTATGTGATTATCCTTTTTGCAAAGAAATAGCAGCTTAAAATTTTATTGTTGAGAAGTTTGTGTGAAGAGAGATGGTTAAAATTACTGGCTGCTGTTCAAAGGATTGCAAGCTTTATGCTTTGCAAGATCAGTGATGAGATTAGTTGTTGTGATGTGGAAAAATATACCAGTATGGATGGCGTCTCTTCTGCCAACGAACATGAGAGTATAGATTAATGTCTGAGATTTATCTTCTGGTATTTCTGTAAATCTGCAGATGTTGCTGAAATTGCTCAGTAGTAGAGTACAGCAATGTGTCATGCTTTCCAATAAAAATTATCCAGATGGACTTATTTCTCACAGTCATATGTACATCTTAGTTATTTGAATAAGTGCATGTGACCATCCTAAATTCTAAGTATATTTTTAAAATTTCTTAAAATCATTTCCAATTAGAAATATTATTTTAAAACACAGCAGCTTTATTTTTTTTTTTTTAGTAATGCAGGGCTGTCTTAATATTTCTTTTGATGCTTTTTTCAATCTGTTACAGTAGGAATGTCATATGAGCCTAGGGACTTGCAGTTGACAGCACAGTTACTATTTAAAAATGCTAAGCACTTCCTTACCCAGCTCTTTAAAAGTGACACACCCAGTTGTTCCCAGCTGTAGAAGGGTTCTTAGCAAAATAAAGCCAAGAAATGAGAATTTCCCTAGGCAGATAGAAAACTTCTGTTCTGATTGAATTTGCTATCCTAGTGATCAGTTTTAAAGGAGGCAGCCTGAACAGTAGGACCAATACCTGAACTAAAATTAATCTTTCTTTTTTTTCCTAAGCAAATTAATAACTCTATCTGAAAAGAGTAAAAGAATTCCTTAGTTTCATGGAATACGAATTATAAATACAAACTATTGTAGGATAGTATATGAAAATATTAAATGCACTAAACCAAATTTTGGGAAAAAGAATTCACTGCAATAATCTTAAATTGCAAGCTTTGCTTAAAACTACCACAAGCTCCTGCATCCTAATGTTAATTTTATTACTTTAATTTCATTCTTCAATAAATATCAAAATACTTGACTTCTATTAATGTTATTAGGCTGGGGTTATATTTAGAGTAGGTTTTGCATGAAACAAAGAATTTTGATAAGGTAGCTAGAAATATCTTGGAACGTACTGTGTTTCTGAATATGGTATTTGGTAAGGCCTTCAACTTTTTGCCTCTGTGTACTTCTTATTCAGCATCAAACTTGTACGCTGAATTATGAAAAAATGCGTAAAACAAGCAGAAGATCTTGACTGAGAAATCTGGCTGAATTGGAATTAAGTGCATAAACCATATGAATTAATAGAGATCTGATTTTAACCTTGGTATTTCTAACTTCTAGATAGTTTTAACTATCGATCTATAGTTCCTTATGAACAACTATTTATTTTAGTTTCCTAAAGCAAAAAATAATCCTGGGGAAAAAAAAAATGGATGCAGTGCTTTCTCTAGGACAAAGATCTATGTATCTAAAGCCATGCAGAAAGGAGTAACAACTGTAATGCTTGCCCTTGTGTGCATGAATTTCAGATACTAAATTTTTGAGACAGGCTCTCTTACAGCCTCTCTTCAGAGGTAATACTTTATAAATTGAAGATATGAAAAAAATTGTTTGGAATATAGATGTTTGAAATAAAGCTTGAAAATGAAATGCCTGTTAAGTGATGTGATTATAAACCTGTATCCTCTGTTTCTCTACTTGTCCAGAGCAGAAAAAAGTTTGTGTAGTTTTCTTATGATTAAGCTTTAAAAAGAATGAGCAATACAGAGTTATACAGACAAACTTTTTAAAACAGATGTACAGAATCTCTACAAGCCGTATCACAAGTGTTGCCCCTTACTAAGCCAACCTTTCCTCCTACGGGCTGTCATAAAGTAAGCTGCCTTAGCACTGGGTTAAACCAAACACAAAACATCCTCTGGTACCTGCTTTCTTTATTCCGTAAGTCACATCTGACTTATGGGATAACACCAGTGCTTCCTTTCAAGTGGTGAAGTTTCCTCACCTGTCTTTTCTGATGCAACTGCTAAATGCCCAGATATTGTTGGGTGCTGAAAACACCACTGAAGTTGCAAAAAGGGGTTGAAAACAGATGTAGCATCTGCCAGTTGATGTTCTTGGTGTCTTAAGACAATAACCACACACTATCAAATAGACTCTAACTTTTTACATGAAAACATATCTTACTTTCATTTTTCTGAATAAATTGATATTCCTCATAACTTCACGTTCTTCAACGACTGTTCTTCAGAAACGTGCTGGGTTTCCTGATTCCATTTGTGTTGCTCTTTCATAGAATCATAGAATAGCTTGGGTTGGAAGGGACCTTTAAGATCATCTAGTTCCAACCTCTCTGCTGTAGACAGGGACACCTCCCTCTAGACCAGGTTGCTCAAAGCCCCATCCAGACTGGCCTTGAGTGCTTCCAGGGAGGGGGCATCTACAACCCTCATTGGGCAATCTGTTCCAGTGTCTCACTACCCTCACAGTAGAGAATTTCTTCCTGATATTTTTGAAGATACTTTCTTCTGAAGGGTCAGTGAAGGCAAAGTAAAATTCTTATTCATGTGTGATGAACATTACCATTGCTAAATAGATAATTTAAGAATACAATCTCTGTAGGAAGCCCTAAAAAGACGGTCTTTTGAGTGTGCAATTATTGTCAGCACTCTTAGGAATTTCTTTTGCTAACCTGTATCATCTGCAGTCATGTTGATGCCTACATATGAATCTTGGCTGTCTTTTAGGAAGATCAGTTCTGTTCTTCCTAATGCTGCAGTAGGAATGAAAGCTTTTTACCAGAATGTACTGTGAAAAAATGAGTTGAGAAATAGAGTGCTATTTAAAAGAAACGGTGGTTTGGTAAGAAGAAACAGAGGGTCTGTGACTCTTCGAATGCTTGTAATTCAATCATGAATACTGAACAACCAAGTTAAAAAGAGAATGGAAAAGTGGGGGTGGAGGAAGATGATATATCTATTTATATGCATCCATGCATATAAAGGAAAGTTTCAATTGTGAAAGCAGTGCCACATCTCAGCCTTTGGGGGATTTCTTTAGGCTTGCTTTGCTAGTAGCACTCAGCAGTTTGAACTGTCTGACAATTGACTTAGCTAAAGGTTTGAGAGGTAATGAGAAACTCTTTTAATAGTCATATCCCATATTATGCTTCACAAAGAACTGTCATATTTTAAATTTTGGTGTAGATAGTCTAACCAAAAGATAGCAATTAAAAAAAAAAAAAGAGAGAGAATGCAATTCAATTTGTAGTCATGTTGCTCAGAGTTCAGCTTTGTTGTTGATGGTATCAAATTTATATTTGAGCCTTGCATATCTAATATTCTAGTAGACTTGCTATACTTTCTTGAATTTTTTTAAACCCAAGAACTTCAGGTTTATAATGAGAGTACATAGTGGCTCTGAGCCTGAGTCTGCTGTACTGATTTAATTTTTCTAAGAAACACACAATATGAGTTGAAAAAGCTAGTTATAATTTGCCTTAAAAACAAAACAACAAAACAAAAATACCTACCCCAAACACACAAAAGGGATCCACCCTTTCCTGCCTTTTTTATTCTGTGTAGAATAGAAAATTGTGGACTGGATGAAAGCCAATTGCTTCAGTGCAAGAAAAATGATAGTACTTGTGTAAGGTCTCCGAATTGTACCAGAATGACTGAAAAGTCAACCAACCCAAAGGCACAAAGAGAGTATCTTTGAATTCAAGTTGAGGGGAAGGGAATGGATGACAGGGTTTTCTGGAATGAAAGCCTTTTAACCGAAATTTAATTAAAATAATGAATGCTGTTTTTAAAAGTCATTTTCTGACTTCTAGGGAAATAGCATTTCTTGCACATGTGGTTGTAATAAGTTTTTATTGTGGTAACCAAGTTTCTTAGTGATACTTCCCTTGAAATGGAAAAGTGCAGCACCCTCAATTCAGAATGACTTTAGAAATGTTCCTATGACTCTGTAAGTATGGAAATTTCCTCTTTGCTGTGGGCATTTTCATATACGTGAGTTATATTCACATATCCTATTTTAAGCATTAAAATTGTTGTATTTATATTACTCGTGAAAACTTCAACATCATGCATTTCATGTTTATCTTGTATCAACTCTTAATAATTGTTAGGCAGAGTTAACAATGAAGATGAGTATATTTCATCAGTCATGTCCAACTATTGTGCTCAGTGTACAATACTCACACATGTCACTAATTTGCATTAGCTTTAAATCGTTTCAGTAAAACCGTTGGAGGTAATCAAATGCGTTCCAGACTTTGAACTGTACCTGCCAGGGTTAACCTCCAGGCTATAAAATGTTGGGTGTGGCATTATGTAATCTTTGAACTTTTTCTGAAGTTTCTAATCATGAAGAGAAATGTCTGAGATGGTTCACTTTGTCTATTGAGTGATTTAATTGGTAATCTACCATTTTATGGTACCATAATCTTGATGCTGTTTGATTACCATTCATCTATTTTATGAGATGATTTTGCTGAAGGAATGAAAAACTTCTAGGGTTCTATATTTGTGCCTAGAAGTGTACAGAAAATTGCCTTAATGCATTTGGAAAAATTACATTAGAGTGTGTTAGTAATGCAGACAGTATTTCAGGTAGCTTTAGTGGCATGTATTCCTAACCTTACATGGGAATTTAAATATCTATGCTACAAAACTGAATGATTTGCTGAAGGAAGTTGCAATAACTTTTTGCTGAAAGATGACATTTTAAAAGTATCTCTGAAAAAATGGCTTTGTATACTCAAAAAACTTACTACTAGAAGTCTTTACAATGCTTTTCAGTGCTCTTTTCAGTGCTTTTTTTTTTTTTTTTTTTTTTGGGTCTTTGTACTAAGAGAAGAATCGTCCAACCTCTTAAGATTCCCTCAGCACTGTATTCATTTGCAAGCATGCAGATCAGTCTCTTAGCTTCTCAGGATATAGTTCAGCTTACAAAATAAGGCAATCAAGTTGGATGAGCAGTAGCAAGTTTTGAAGGAAGATACAGATAAAACCTATGTTTTTGCTCTTCTTTGTTGTGGGCTTGTTTGTTTGTTTAGATAGAAAACTTCAGTTGTGTCTGAGTTTGGGAGTTAATGGACTTCTATAAAGAATAAGCTTGCATTGCCTTCATGTCAATCATACAGAAATGTGCACAACTTTACTGTCTGTAGTTGCGCTTTGCTACTAAATTGCTGAAGCTAGAATGAAAAGAAAAAGCTCTTATTTTATATATTAAGTGAACTTAATTATTAAGTGACTTAAACCTTTTTGTGAACACAAGAGTTTGTCAATTAACTGTACTCTGTGGTTAGACAAAGTAAGGCTGAATAGTGTATTGATATCTGTAGATCTTATTCAGTATCAAGTTCTGCTTTGAGCCAGTCTTACTCCTGTATTATGATTAATATCATTGTTGCAGTGCTTTCAGAGATTTCAACTCATTATTACTGCTTAACTCAAGTACTCAAACAGTGTTCTTCAAGGTGCTATTAACAGACTTTCTACTGAGTATTATAGTTCAATAAGAAATGCAAATATCTTTACAGAGCACGCATTGAGCTGGCTGCAGGCTTTTTTTTTTCCCCGTGCTGTCACTGACATCAGTTAAATGAAATTATGTTCTGTCACATGGTTAAAAGAGAGTGCTTTGTGGGGAGAAGACTGCTAAATAACAGCATGCTTAGCCACATAAAGGCATGATTTTTTTTTTTTTAATGATAGAGATCTTTAATGTCTTTAAAAAACAAAAACAAAACAAACATTTAAAAAGGAAAAAAAAAAAAAAAAACCAAAAACCACCAAAACAACAAACCAAAAACCAAAACCCACATCTAAAAAACTCTTCACCATTTTTCCATGCTGAAAAAGCTGGACTACAAAGCTCTATCTGCAACCATCTTACTGGCCTCCCCACTCGACTTGCTCCATTTTACTAATGTCCTGTTTTGCACTGAACTGAATGTGGCCACTATATGTGGCATAACAAGCACTGAGGAAAGCTGGGATAATCATGACCATCAGCCTTAACCCATGTTTCCTTTCTTACCATCCTCCAGGCCCTGCTCCTCACCCAACTGTGCCATTGCAGGGGCTAGTTAGTCCTAGCTCGAGACTGGGACTTTGTCCTCCTTGAAAATCAGAAAGGTTTATAGGTTTCTGTAGGGCCAGTTTTCTAAACTCAGCCCTACCCTCTGAGTTTTTGGCTGTGCCCTCCTGGTGCTCCCAGCTTGGTGCTGGGGCGTATCAGAAACTGACTCAGAAGGAAAAATGTGGAAGTCACTGTGGCATGTTACTCGGACTAAAGAGGTTAGTAATATGTATTGTATTTCCCCTTTCCTCTCCCTTCTAGAAAAGACATTTAATGAATGTAAACATGTACACACCTTTGAACCCAGTACGTAAAGATACTCGTCAACTGACGTGGATTCCAATGCCTAATATGATAAAATAGTCAACTGGGGTGGGGAAAGGGAGGCTAAGTTCAAAATGCTTTTACTTTTGCAAATGATATTAAATTACAGTCAGCCACTTGTGCCTTGTGAATAAGTCCTCAAATATGCTTGTCAGATTTATGATGCAATAATTTATGCTTTTTAACTCTATGACCTGTTGATGTCTATGAGATGTTCTCAGCTGCGATCATTTTCTGGGAATAAGAGATGTGCTTGGTAAAATGTTAGCTAAAAATGCTTAAGCTAACAGAAGGCACAATATATTGTTTGACTTTAAGATGTGATCAGTTTCCATCACAGATCTGTGCAATTAGGGAATTACTGATTAATTCTACAAACTAATATCCTAATCTGTCCAAATTCATCAGTATAGACTACTCTAGTAAGAAGCTTTCAATAATCTTTTGCTAATTTTTTAGAAATATTGTTCTTTATATATGTAAAATACGAGGAAAACTTGGGTTACTTAACTGAGAACAGGAAAGTCAGAAGAATTCTTATTTCATATAGAAAATGATGAAATATGGGACAGATAATGCTACTCAGGACTGAAATAACAGGGTTAATAGTTTTGTGAAAGTATTTGTTCAATAGCAGTCAAAAAAAACAAAACAAAACAAAACAAAAAAAACATAAAACAGAAAGCCCCACCCAGAAATAAAACCCAAGCATTGCTAAGAATTATTAGAACTAGAAGAAACAATGGCACATTACAGATTAGCCACAGCAGCACAATAGTTTGCCAGTGTCATACTGCTTGAAGCTTTGGAGCTTGATCACTTGCCTGTTCCTCTCACTTCCCCAGATACCCCAAAAGCCAAAACAGTGGCATTGAAAAATCTTCATCCTTATGATGCTTGTACCAAAAATGGGAATTAGCTCCTGCTGGTGATTTAAACATGATAGAACTCCTTAGCCAGAAAGAGGTAGGATGAATCCCTCTTTAAGCCAAGGGAAGGTGGACAAAGTAATGAATAATAAATATGAAAACCTCACTAGGAAATGGTATAGCAGAGTAGTTGAGCTGGTTGCTGCATCTCATTCTTATAAAGCAATCCTCCAAATGTGGGGGTTGTAGGTTTCCTTGTCAAATGGTGTTGTATAAGATAAAAGTTTACTTCATGGGTAGTGGAGAAGTTCATGGAAGAGAAATCTCTGAAGAATTATTAAAAAAAAAAAAAAAATTATAAAAAAATATATATTATAAAAAAATACAGGGAAACCACATCTAGTTTGGGAAGTCCCTGACAGAGAAGCATCTTGCTTGCTCTATTTTCACTCTTCCTTAGGCAGCCACTTAACTTTGCACAGGAGGATGGCTCAGCAAGGTTTTGGTATGGCCCTGTGTGATCTTCCTGCCTGAGCTGCAAAGATCACATCCAGTGAAAGCTGATTTGAACTTCTGTAAATTTATGATATCTTCCTTCAAGAAGCATTACTAAGGAAGGAAATCAGATGAACTTCCATGGAAGCAATTAATTTGCTTTGCTAAATCAGTCAGACAATCTACCATTGTTAAGCTTTAGCAGGAATGGAACATTGTATACCGAAGTATCTGAGGAGGTGATTGAAACTGCAGTTGGGAAAGATCATAAATCTCTTAATCTAGACTAGTATTTGACTATTACTACATGAAACCAGGTTTTGCAGTCATGGAGGTAGAAAAATTATATATATATTATTATGAATTCTTAGAATGTTTCACATTTGTTTTTTCTTATTAAACAATTTGGCATTTTAGTAAAAGCTTTGTAGGAGTAATAGGTAGGAATAAGTGAAATTTTCTGCAGATAAACTGGCATGCATATTTGCATGAACTACATTCAGAATCGTTAGCTAAAACCTACTTATCCTCTAAAAATATCAGTTAATTTAAGATGGTTTGTTACTGATTTTGGCATTGGTAATGTAACTAAGGTCACGCATCAGATGGTTATGCAGAAGGCACGCCCACCCAGCTTGAGTGAGCGCAGAATAAGATGCATCAGTAATGAGATTCCTCTGCTGTGCTTATCCTGCACAACACTCACTTTTGCTGTGCAGAACGTTCTATTCTTTGAAATCTGAGCTCATCTCTTGTATTGGATGTTGACTGCTGTTGAGAAATCACACAAGTTACTTAGCGCTAGTTATTTATTAGTATTATTTGCCATTTCATTATGTTTTTTTTTCCTTTAAGAGGAAAATAATTATCTTGCAAAAGAATAGCTTTTGTTTTTATAAACATTTTGTCATTCTGAGACAATCTCCTCTTTTAGTTGTGACCAAATTCCTTTTCTAGTACAATTTGAATAAATTGTGAATGCATTCAACAAGCTAGTTGGTTTAATTAAGACATACCCTGTGCAGAAATGTCCAGTTTTTCAGATGGTATAGTCAGTCTAGGGTGGTGATTGTCACAACAATAATGCAACTGCACTTGTTTTTATTGTATTCAGTACTCTTTTTTGTTGTTCAGGATGATAAGCCTATGAATTCCATGGGCTGATGGCAGCCAACAAGCCCTGCATTCCTGAGCTTTGTTTGCCTGGGTTCATGTGGGTAATGGCTGCACAGTAGCTGCTCTCAGCTGTGCATGCAGGACAAATTTAGCTTATCACCTGACTTCGCAGTACTGATGCAGGACAACTGTGCAGTGTTGGTTTGGATACTTAGAGTAAATTAGGCAGGTACTCTGTGCTTATGCTGTGTTATGTGTCTGCCAAAGTCTCTTGGTAAATTTCCTTCTTTTAATGGACTGTGTAAGTTTTATCAGGAAAAAAGTTGGAGGGAAGTGTTGGGGCTTCTTGACTTAATCAGAAAGCATATTTACACTGTGAGGTTCTATGGTGAAAAGGCAGAGAAGTGTGTGGTATTTGGAGAAGGTAAAGATAGCTGCAGAAGACTAAATCTGAATGCAAGCTTTGGATTCCAATTTGTGAAATCCAGTTCAAGTGCCAGTTGTGAAATCTTCACTGAACTGAAACATCAACTGAAATGGAGTTGATAACAGAAAGAAAATCTTAGTGCATCAAATATCCTTTCTCCGTAGGACTTTAAGCTTTTCATTTATACTTTTCCCTAAAACATAGAATCATAGAGTCACTGAGGTTGGAAAAGACTCACAGAATCACCCAGTCCAACATGAATTCTGCAGTGAAAAACTGCAATGGCTTGAAAAGCTGTCTAAATAGAAATATACACTGAGCATGAAGATATGAAAGAACATAAAAATTCAAGGCCCATTTTCTTTAAGCAGCTCAAATACGAGCACATGACTGAAATGATAAAGTAGGTCAAAAACCAGTCTGCTTCCAGTGTAGCACGATCTGTTCAGACAGCACACAGCTTCCTTTCTTTCACTTTGCTTGAACATAGATAGATCTGCATGATCAGCTACGTTGGGTTGACGTGACTCCTGGGCCATGGGAGCAGTAATATCTTCGCTACCATAGCCAGTATGAACCCACCATGATGCCTCTTGAGCACATTGTCAGCACAAGCAACTGCATCCCACTGAAGCAGAATCACACCATGGCTTTCTCCTCATCCATCTTTCCCTTCCCACAGAACATGTAGTATTTCTCTGCTGTGCTGGTTGGTGTAAATATCTAACCTGAACTCTGCCTAAATTTCTGCATTGTGATATGGGTACTGTTAGAAGACATTGTAGTCAGGACAGAAAGGAATTACGATAAAATGTGATTCAAAGCTAGTGTAAATGAATCCAGTTGGTCTCCTTTTGTTAACTGTGATGTATGGAGAAATGGATCTCTTCTGCTCCCAGAAGCATTGTAAGAAATCTATTTTCATGTTGTCAAATACAGCGCCTATTAAGGGAGAATGGTTTGCATTTGCATAGCTACAGGTGTAGGTTTCATTAGGGAACCTGCACTGAAAGGCTCTGTATAAGCTTAATTCCAGTCCAGGGGATGTGGGGAAGCAGTGAACACACTGAATTTCTCTTCTCTCCTGTTGTCCAGGAATGTGTTTATGTGGTTTCCATCATGTAAAAGTGGCATGTTGCTGTCTAATCAGTCAAACAAGAAAGAAGCTAGCTTTTATTTCCTGGTGCAGGAATCTTTTTGATGGAAACATACCAAAGGCATACGTACTTATGTGAGGAGCTCTTGTGTGCAGGATTTTTGTCAGGAAAGCAAATATCTTCAAGCTCCTAGGAACTGTTTGGTCAGGCTTAATTGCATGTAGGCTTTGGCATACAAGGCTTAATGGAACATGTTCCTGTTATTTGTGCATCTGTGGACACAGGAGAGACAAGGTTCCTCACAAGCGGAATTAAATAGCAGTGAGAGTGGTGGAGGAAAGTTACTAAATAGTGGTTTTTTTTCTACCTCAAGCCATGAGAGGATTCTCCAGCTAACTATTTCAGGTTACTTCAGCTCTTGGTACTGTGACTTCTTAGTAAATGTATTTTTAATTCCAAGGGCTGCCTTCAATTTCAAAACTAGTGTATTAAGGTCAATATTTACCTGTACAATATCCTAGTCTGCATTTTCCTGTAAATGAAGAGAGAGTAGCATCGCCTCAGTTTTAAGTCCCTTTGCTGTAGGTGATCCACATGCTACCAATTCTATGGTTTGGAATAGTCTTTTGATTGCTCTCCAGCTATTTTGGAATGGGATACCTGATGAAGATGGCTTCTTTCTGGTTTTGTTCTCCATTGCTCCGGCTTCTTTGCCAGGCAACTTGCAAAACAAACAGCAACGCAGGGTCAGCCTCCAAAGAGTACACGCTTTGAAATAGAGGACAGGTGGCAGTTATTCTTTAATGGTATTACAAAAGGTAGTTGTAGAGGTTTTCATGTATTTCCTTATTAAGGCGTGTAACATCCCAACCCTTATATTGAAAAAAATTAGTAGGTACTTATCAGAAAAAAATCAGGTTGTTTTCTTAATGGTGGAGGATATAACTGAAGTTTGTTTGTAGACAGGATTTGAAAGTGTCTGGTTCTTTGAAATAATAGCTTGTAAGTGATGATTCATACAGAAGTGTAGGGAAACAAAGAAAAGTGTTAGGCAAACTGGATGTAGATGGTCATCTTAAAGGCCCAGTAGAAGAGAGAAGGCAGAAAATGTTGGTTCATTAAACAAAGCAAATTGCAGCTCGTTCTAAAATTTCTAAAAAAAAAAAAAATTTGGTTTAACTTTGGTAATGATTGTACTGGAGCTGTCTTATCACTGGCGTGATAAAAAAAGCTTAAAAAAGCTTATTCACTTTTCTTTTTGTGAAAGCACTTCAGTTAAGGCTTGGTTGTACATGTGAAATGCAGAATCTACTGTGCAAACTGAAATTAGCAAAAATAAAAGCCTTTTAAAAAAAATCATAATTTCAAAGCACTTTTCATCTCTAGATACTGCTGTGAGATGAGGAGCATGTTAGCGAACAGATGGGGTGGTAGTTGGTTAAACACTCAAAATGAGTGCATTTAAGACTTTATGCAGTAGAATTGAGCACAGCGTATATTTAAATATATGTGCACTCATGTATACTAAAAGTCTTACTAATTTCACGCATAGCCTGCTGATTTCCATGCTTGTATCAGTCTTCATCAGTGCTAAAATTCCAGCGTCACTGCTTAAAAAGAGGTTAGGGAGTGCTCTTGATGGGAATTTTTCTCTTTGTAGAGGATGACACCTCGTGTCTTTAATCTGTTGTTCTTTTTCCTGGCAGCTTTTCTTCATAAAACATTGCTTGGATTTGGTTGGTAACTTCATTATACAGAAAACTCAAATATATTCACCTGCGTACCTGTCCTGTGTGTGTTAGTTGTTGTGCTTTTTCCTCCACCTCTTAAGAAGCTTAGGTAACTGTGTAATTAAATGAACTATTATTTAAAGTTACATACCTGACATTCTGTTCAGAGTTCCTTCTACAGTTCTGGATTTCTTTCCCTGGGGAAAGCTTTCACAGATTCTTTCCTATCTGTGAGAAATTTGAGGTGCATACTTTTACATGTACTCAATGTGCTGTTGTCCAAGGGAAGTGTGATAGAGGATTTAATGTTTGTAATCTTTTTTTTTTTTTTTTTTTTTTGACTGAGCAATAAATATCTGACTGCCAAAGTACTTCTGAATCAGTGTCTTCCAATAAATTAACATCCAACAGATGTCTGGTTTGTTGTAGCATGAAATGTTTTTGATGGAACTGGTTTATGTAAGACTCATTTTTATAATAACGTAACTTACACTGCAGTATATGCTATTTTTGAGTATATTAAAAGACTTGTACTCTGCCATAAATAATACTGCCTTGATGATGATGGCTGTTGCATCTCCATACTTTCACTTGCTAAAAACCACTGAGAATACTTACGAAACTTAAAGATACAGACTTCAGTAGATACATTGGAGCACGAATTGCATCTGTACTCACGTGTAGGGAGAATAATATGTAAAGAGCACTCTAGCCATATTTTTCATAGCAGCCTTTTCCACCTGTGTATTGCTATGTAGAAAGAAAGGGGAAATATGTTGCAAAAATGTGTAGTGTAGATCTTCATATCCAGGCAGCATTGTGTGGATAACATGGCTCAACAATTTGCCATCTGGCAATCTTTAGTATTATCTTCATATTTGCTTATCACTTGTGTATACTATCTCTGAGTCAACAACCTTCTCCTAAACCATCAGCAGAGACTTATTTATTCTCCTCATTTGAGGATGTTACTGGCTATTCTTTCATTGTTCTGGTTAACTAACTTTTGTAGTTTTGTTAGTTTGGACTTGAAAAGAATTGGAGACCTTGGAGTTATTCTGAGTCTTATTATTCCGTTGTGCACCCTGGTAATGAGCCTTCTGAATTGGCTTCCTGTGTGATTCTTCTGCAGTTGTAACCTGTGTGATTTTTCTTGTTGCAAGTAGGTTAGCAACTTTCTCATTCTCTCTATATTTTAACTCTCAGTGGAGAATAATGAGGGCTTGGATTTTCACTGAACTGGAAAACAGTTATGTTGTCACAGCAGTATTATTGTTGGGACTTCTAAACTCAAAGAGAACTAAAAACCTAAGATGAAAATGGCTGCTTCTGGAGACATTTCCAAAGTAGCAGATGTGGGATTAGCAGTTGCTATGCAATGTGTGGACTTTTTTCTCAGAAGCTGAGCCTTGTTGTAGCTCACTGTTGCCACTGACATACGTTGCAGCTTAATCTTTAGTCTGAAATAATCATTGCAATGATTAAATGCAATAATGATTGCATTCATAGCTAATAGGGAGATCCTTCATCTGCAGAAGCCATGGATCCCTAGATGAGAATTCTCAGGTTTATGCTAACCTTCTCTGGATCAAAATGTCTGCCCAGTTGTGTGGAAATTGTGGATTTTGGGGTGAAGGATTTCTATAGTAACCTCTTCCAGAACTTAAGGGTTGTTTTTGTCATCCAGGCTCTGCAGTTTGAGTGACTTCTGGGAAGGATAGCTTACAGCCACCATGTGTGTTTTAAGGAGCCTACTTCTGGCCAGACGGTTGGTAAAATTCTGCAGACAGTGAACTGTAGTTTCCAAGAGTTAATACATTAGTATCTCTTTTCTCATGAGAAGGAAGACTCCTAATTTAGCGTTTACTCGTGCACTCATTAAAAATGTTGGGAATATTGCCATGGCCTCACTTGGAGCAGAATTGGATCTTTTTGTTCCATTCCCTCTCTGCCACCAGATTGAGTTGTAATAGCTTGTTGGAGCGTTTTGGTAGTGTCTTAATTAGTGAATCAAAGTTTTTTCCTCAGTCATCAGTTTCATGCTACAAATTACATGCTTTATGGGTACCAGTGAAAAGCAATGGTATGAGATCATGTACAGTTCTGTGGCAGTTCTGTGGCTAGGATTATTTTCCTATATTTTTAATTTTGTCCAAGTTTGTATTTTCAAACTCCTCTAACTGTACTACAGAAACTCCAGCACATTTGATTTCAGTAGGTTGGGATGCTCAGAATATTGCATTATATAAATTCTCCAGCCTCAGAGTTATATGGTTAGGCTAGCTTTTTTTTGCCACCTCCTTTTTGCCTCCCACACAGACCTTCTAACATTCTGGCAAAGCAAGTATTTGGACATCTACCCATTCTCTCACTTTGCAGCAAAGAAGGATTCATTTTTCCAACATTAAAAACTTGGCCAGAAAACCTGATTCAAAAGTTTAATGTTTTGAGCAAATGTTTAAAAATACCCTCTACCTGACTTGGCTGCTTATAGTAGCTTTAAAACACTTTTGTCCACTAGGGCTGACAGTTTCTTTATCCTCCAGAAAGCAAACACTTATCTGGTGATATTGATTGCAACAAATTGAATTTAGTCATTTCATACATGACAGAAATAAATCTGAAGTTGTAACTAACCTAAACAAAGAATAGTTAACACCCACATCTTTAAGTAGCTCCATTACATGGATGTGTTGCAGGAATTCAGGACAGGAGATGGGAATTGTGGCAATTAGGGATGAAAGTATTTGGTCACCTTGGATCTTGTCTGCTCCCTGAAACAACAGGGCACATTTTCTGCTGAGTAGTGCACTTTCAAACTTGATTATTATGCCTTGTTTTTGATGGCTTCTGGAATAGTTGATTCAAGAAATTATATTCTTTTCCAGAATTATTTCTGATAAGGTTGAATAAATTTATGTTTGAGTGCGTTAATTGAAGCTTTCTTTTCTGGATCTGACTCTGCCTCCCCATATGAAGGTAAATCAAGAAAAGATAGGAAATGTTAAGGATCACTGATGTTTCTGTGATCTTGGTACCTCACTTCTTTTGGTGCATATGCTTCAACTCAAGTTAATAGGGAACTGGCTTTGGCAGAGAAAAATCAAGTTCATCCCATGTCTCATGTTTTTATGTGATGTTGTTATCCCTATTGCTACGGTAACTCAAAGAAACAAAATCTGGAAAAATCTCAAAAAGGAAGCATTACAATTTCTTCAGTGCTTCTTATTTGGTTGTGAGATAATTTGCCAAAATACTACACTGAAAGCCCAGTAGTCTTTTAAAGGTTTTATCCCAAACGCGGTTAGTAAACTAAATGATGTGGTCATGCAGTAGTGATTTATTTCTACTTATGGGCAAATTCCAACATAGCTTTAACTTGTTTCCAAAATGTTCATCATGGAATTAATTGCACTTACCTTGTAGATCCATTTTCTGAACTTCACTCTTCCATTTCTACAAATAATCTGAATTCTCTCCAAAATCTCAGCTCTAGCATATTTTCCCAAAAGCTGTGCTTTTAGTAATCCCCCTTTAAAATGCTGAAGTATTTGTTCTTTAACAATGTGGCTTGAACTTAAAAAGAGGGGCTGGGGTTGACACTAACACAATTATTTTTTCAGATTTTGTCCTCAGCTAGCATTAAAGGATCGACAGTATTCGTGTCAATATTGAGACAGTTCAAGCTAGTGGATATTTCATCTGCTTCAGTTTTTTGCGGGCTTAGTTATTTTGAAGTGCAAAGGAATGGGAAAGTCTGGCCTTTATAGCTGAGTTGGCTGCCTCTTTTCACCTAGTGGCTGGCGAAAGGCATGTCCTTTCCTGTGTAGCTTAACCAAAGCATAATACAGACATCTGAAATAAGATAACCAGTCCATCAGTCTGAACACAGAGTTCATCCAGAGATTTTTCCAGAGAATTCTTAGTTTAGAATGCTAAATAAATTTTGTTCTCGTATATAATACTTTTGCCAGCATTACATTTGAATTGCTGTAGAGGAAAACATTAGCCATCAGAAATATGTTCAAGTTACTTTCAGCTCCTGCATTTCCCACATACCCCAAAATGCAGAGGCCCTGATTGCAGTCTACATTTACCTGTCTTCTCTCAGAAAGATGAATTCATTTTTGTATGCTTACCTGTTATTACTAGTCTTGGTTTCCCTGAAGAAGTGGTGACTGGAGTACAGTAAGTCTTGACCACCTCTGATTTGCAAACGATGGATGGGGAAAGTGTAGTTCTTGCTTTTAGCAGTTCACTTCTATGCATTTAGTTGTATTCTGTGCATGTATTAGAACAGCAACCAAGTAAATACCTCCTTGCAGTGGTGAAACTCACCATGAATGCAGGCATGAGTTTAGCAATACTCAGTATAAATTACTACCAGTCACATTTTTTTTTGTCAGCTAATACGTTCTTTGCTGAATATCATGTATAAATTACATAATATATAGGCATATATACCATGTATATGCATGGGGTTTACAGACACCCCTCAAAGTTAATGAAAACTCCTGAAGTTGGGTGTTAAAAATTGGTATACTATTTTGTTTATGCACAGGTTTGTGCATCACAGCCTATTTGTTTGATGCAAAAATAAAGGATTATGTTTAACAGTTTTTTTCTCTGAGCATAAAGCAGGGCAGGAGATTGAAGGTAGGTTTGTTTTGTTTTGTTTTTCTTCCCTCCCCCCCCCCCATCTGATTATATACGTTATAAAAATAGAGGGGAATGGTTTTAAACTAAGATGGGAGGTTTAGGTTAGATATTAGGACGAAGTTTTTCACACAGAGGGTGGTGACATACAGGAACAGGTTGCCCAAGGAGGTTGTGGATGCCCCATCCTTGGAGGCATTCAAGGCCAGGCTAGATGTGGCTCCGGGCAGCCTGGTCTTGGTCTTGTGGTTGGCGATCCTGCCCATAGTATGGCAGTTGAAATTAGATGATTATTGTGGTCCTTTTCAACCCAGGCCATTGTATGAAAAATCTGTCTCAGTGAGCAAAATGTATCATCTGCAAATTCTTAGCAATCCATCAGGGACCACCACTGAATGCTTCTTCCTAACTGAACAATTGTATTAATCCTGGGTAAGAATGCACACAGGCAGTTGCTATGGTGTAGTAGGTGCATGGAAAATATTTACCCTAACTTACCTTGCAATGAGTTGTTTATCCATACCCTGAGTGGGTGCAGCAGTATTTGAGCAGTACTCAGAAGGAATAAGTGAGTCAGCACTGAGGACTGTTCTGTAAAATCACCACTAGAATCCTTCTGTGGGAAGAGGGGATATAGGAGTGAAAGTAAAAAGGACAATAATTGTGGAACCATTAAATTAAATAATAGTGAAGTCACATCAGGCAGTAGAGAAGGTGAATATTGGCTTTGTCTTGAAATAATACTGAGTTGCCATGGTTGCTGCAGCTCTGCTAATGCAAATAATATGCTTCATACAGAATATTTTTCTGTATCTTTTAGTACTATTTCTGTGCTAGTTAACAACTGTACATTTGTGTATTCTTGTATGTGTTTCAAAAAACTCTCAGGATCTCACTGAATTGCCTACTTTGATCTTTGTTATTCAGTGAGACCCTACAGAAACACCAGCTAACCCTTTTGGAAAGAAAGCTAACACAAGCATAAGTTCCAATATGGATTTCTTTTCAAATTCATCTTCAAAATTCACACAAAAATGATCTAGTGTGGTATGGGAGAACCAAGGGAGAGATCTTCAAAACAGTGCAAGCGAAGTTAATGTAGATAAACCATGCAAAAAGGGACCAGTCAACAAAGCAACAGTAACTATTACAAATGCTGTAAAATTCTTTAATATACCTCAAAACATGAGCAGGAAGCTCACACAGAGAATGTGAGCTGCCTGCTCACATTCTCTGCCTCCTCTTTCTCTGGAGGTGTTACTGCAGTGATGCTCCCTCCCTTTCTCCCTGCCAGCCCCTGACCTGAGGGGGGTTATCAACCAGGTTCCTCAGCACAGGCTCGTTCCTTTGGCACTTGTTTTGTTTTTTTGTCGTCTTATTGTTTTGGATTGTTTTGGTTTTATTTGACTGGTATCTCATCTTCCCTGTGATATCCCGACTATTAGTTTCTTCCTTGGGGAAGCTCATGGCTTAGGCTGAGCTATGAGGAAGCTGGCAGAGATGGACCACCCAGGGAGGGGTAGGAAAAGAGCGTGAGGAAATGGATAATATGAGTGTCCTGTAACTTGCTGGGGCTGATGCACATTTCTAGAAGTGCCTGTTTTTGTTTTGATAAGAGGTTTAAGAATAGCTTGGCGTAATGGGTGAGATCAGCTAGGAAGCACTGCTCTCTGAGGTGATGTGATGGGCTGGGCTCTGAGGCAGTGAACCAGGCCATGTTCCCACGGAGGGTGTTGTCCTGCCCAATTCTTTCTCTGCCCTTCCCCTCTTGGGCATCCCCCCCCCTCCTTCCCACCCCCAGCCCCTTCTTTAGCAGGTGAAGGTGTGGGCTGGGGACAGGCTACTCTGCCAGCAGGGCTGGCGGAGCTCCCTGCTGCATGTTGCTGGTTTTGTAGGGGTATGGAGAAACGCTTTCTGCCCTCATTTTACACCTGACACTGTATACGGTTACAATGTAAGTGGCATGGGGGTGCGGTGGATACGTTGCTATGGAAAGTACATGTGCTTTTTGTATTTATAGAGCAGTCAAGTAGGAAGGTGTGTTTTCCAAAGCTGTTCTCGAGTGCTTCTGCAGTACCAGACCATTTTGTTTCCAATAATCTCAGCAGTGAGCGGTGGCTCTCAAGGTTGAATATCAGTTTGCTGAGAATACAAGCACTGGCTGGAGGAATGTCCTCGTGTCTCTGTGCCCATGCTGCAGTCCTGCCGTCCATTGAAGCCTTTCTATTCTGAGCAGCATGTGGGAATCCAGTGAAATCTGATAACGGCAATATTAATAGCAATTGAGTAGGTGTCCAAAGAGGTTAAAATTTAGCACAAGCCTGCTGCTAGTTGGACGGATGGTGCTGCTCTCCTGCGTGACATACCTTGGTAGTAGTGGGTGGAGAATCCTTCGAACCCTTCAAAGTCTTCCTCAGACACGTAAGTTAAGGTGCCAGTGTCGGGCTGCAGTGCCTGGAGCTTGGTAGAGGGCTTTGGCTGCTCCTGAGCTAAAGCAGGGGTTGGCCAAGTCTTTCCGAGGTCATCTGGGTGGTGGAACCTCAGCATTGGTCATTAGAAGGTCAGAAGGAGAACACCAACACTTCTGTTGACACAGAAATCTGCGTTCTGTTTGTGAAGTCCTGCATTAGTAAGATATGTAGCATGGAGGAAGGGATGGGTAACAGATAGCTTTGGCAGCTGTTGGGGTTTCTGGGCTATTCATCACCAAGGGCAGGGTTTGGCACTAGGCACAGTGCATTTGTCACTGGCACATTCCTTTCTATCAGTGGGAGTGTCTCTGTCCCTTCTTCCTCCCCATAAATGGATGCAGAACTTTCTTATCTCGACCCATTTCTACTTTTCAGCAGATAACTCATTTAGGGGAAGGGAAGACTCTGATATATCTAATTTTTTTTTTTTTTTTTTTTAAATCCATATCTGCATTTCCAGAATGTTTCTACACTAAAAGCAGATACTCAGAAAGCCATCGTTTCTTAAAGGGATTCTACAAAATAATCTTTCAGAATTGTACTGACATCTCGTATCTTGGTTTTCTTCTTGAGCCCCACATTGATGTTCTCTCTGGAAAACATTAAGTCAAGTATGGGAGTGATCTGCTGCTACTAATTGATAGTTTCCAGAATTTAACATGTATTAGGATCTCAGGGATCCAAGTTTGGAAAACAAAATCCAAACTGTTGGGTATATATATTAAAAGCTTTGAAATAAGTCGGCCTAAACATAACTACTTAAAATACACTGCTCTACTTCAAGGAGACACTGAAAAATATATGTATACAGGTGTTAGCATTTCCAGTGGATATCTTCTGGAAGTAGTTACCTTAAGAAATCAACTAGACTGTATTACAGTCTGCTTGCTACTGTTAGTTGTATGACTGTCTTGTACAATTTTTATTTTTAAGAATACCTCAAAGTATGTTGAAATAATAGGAAGCTATCCTCATGCCTCAAACTTGAGCTTTGGCAGAAGTCCAGGAAGCAGGCTGAGCCTCTGGCTGGGTTGCCATCACTGGGGTCTCTTAGGTTGTTGGCATGGCAAGCTCCTCTTTCACCAGGCCCTTCTCTGCTCCTGTATGGCAGTGTGCCTGACTTGCAGCTGTATACTAACATGCTCACTTGTGCGAGCATGCTGTAAATCAGATGAGTGAGTTAATTTGGGCATTAGAAATGCATATTAGAAAAACCCAAACAGAGAAACTGACTCTTTGGTCCTGATTCACAGTGTGAATCAGAGTTGTGTTGGCATAATCACAGGGCAGCAAACAGAAACGGCTGGAAGGGAAAGAGAGATCAGGAAATCCTTAAGGTAGAGCTGCTGCCAAAGCCTTTGTATTGTCAGGCAGGGGCCTTAGTGACTAATTTTGCTATTTAACCTTGAGCAAATAGTGGTTCTGGGAATAAATTCCTTGAGCTGCAGCTCAGTCTGTTATTGCCATGTCCCTTTCTTTTATTATATAGTGGTCCTTATTAGAGAAGCATTCATCCTCTAATGCTGACCAAGCGTAAACTATTTTGGTGAATGTGCATTTTGTTCAAATGTAACTAAGGTATTTGGTATTTAAGCATATAATCTACTAACAAGTGCACATTATTTTTGTCCCATTTGTCTTTTTTTCTGTTTGCTAAGCGATTGACGTAGTTCAGATGATTTACACAGAAGATATTGCTTCTCCATGAGTGGTTATTTCACATCCTTGCAGCAGTGTTCAACTTGGAATTGTACAGTTATGCTTCGTAATTATTAAAATATCCCCCACAGTTTGTTATCTCATGGCCTTTAGACTTCTATGCTGCATTTGATATATATTTTCCAGGGTGGTTAATTTTGAAGTTGTTTGTAAACTTTTACTGAAACCACTGCCAGTACTTAAGGTTTGTGCTTCATGAATGAGAAACTGTAGGTTTTGAACTTGAGAATTCTGTGCTAGCTGGAGTTTGACACTGAAGTTAAATTAGGTAACCCAGTCTTCTTTTGAACTTCAGAATAAGTGCTAAAATATTGAGACTAGTGGGATCAGATGAAGCACACAGTAAAATTATTTCTGTACAGTGCTGACTGTTCTCTTTAGCAGCTTGTTTCTTAGTTCAGACATCTCTAGTGAAGTTGCATAGTTAGAGAAAACCTTTGGGAAAGCAGAGGTTAATTTTTGAAATTTAATGAAATTTAGTAAACAGTGTGGAACTGTCATTTGGACAGGAGCATGCTTCTTTCAGTAGATAGTTTTTAAGGTGCAGCTTTCAGCAAAGCAGCAGCCTGCGTATGTTACAGCACAATGGCATTCTTTTATTCAAGCCAGAATAATACCCTTAATTTCATAAAGACTGTTGTTTCCACCAGCTGAGTTCTATCATCATCATTTTGAATTAAAATATCACATTTCTTTTTAGAATTTTCCAGTGTGTGATTGGTGTTTAATTGCATTGATGAAGGTACACCAGCAGTGGATTGTGCATGCATAGCTCAGGCACAGTTTGTGAGCTTGGCCACAATGTAGATGTATGAGGTTCTTATTTCGCTCAGAGAAAGATAGCAAGTGGATCCAAATTGCATCTTCTGATAGCTGCGTGCCTCACAGAGAAGCAGCTGTGAAAACTAAAGGTGACAATAAGTTTTTTTTAAGGCATTCCAGTAAGATAACAGCATTGGATTTCTTTGTTGAGGTTTTTTTTTTTTTTTTTTTTTTTTTTTAATGTGGAAACAATTCTATAGATTTTGGATTTGTGCGGATTCTGGGACTATACATTACTCATCTGGAATCCCTCCTCTTTTCCCTTTATGTAAGGGCTATTGAAGAATTAATATATACCTATGTAAATAAGCAATTGATTGCTCTAGATTAGCAGAAGGTTTCCTGGTTTTTATGTTTGGACTTTACCTATCAAAACAAATTGCTTAAAGGATCAGAGGCCAACAGGCATAGCTTGAAGAAATAAAGTAGTAATGCTTGTAAATTACAAAACTGGAAAAGCTTTGCTAAGAATAAACAACTTGACAGCTTGCTTCTGTTGTTAGTCTAGCAAGCATGCGAATGGACCACTGTCTCCTGTACGTGTGTGTGAAATTTTTCTATGCCTGCATTTGGGGTTTAGTCATGTTTACTAGTTGATGTGAATGTTCTTAAGTTTTGCAGTGTTTGTAGCCTGAGTACGCAGGCCTGTTCATGCTTTGTTTGAGTGTAGATGATACATAAAAATACAAAAACAGCTGAGTGTTCCTCATGTTGCAAATGACCAATATAAATGATTGCAGAGAACTCATGAGAAGCAGAAGTGGGTACCATGTTCAATTCAGAGCTTCCTTCTGAAAGCTGGTGTGACCAGTGGGGTACAGCCTATAGTGACTAAAGGCAGAATTTTTCACTGTTTCCTGGACTGCTAAAGTTTGGAAGAAAATTTTAAGGCATTCTTAGCAAGGGTATGCATGGCCTATGCTTTTATAATTGCAAATAACTAAGGAAATTCTGTCCTAATGACCTTAAGCCTTCAGGCCAAAGAGTGTAAACCTTGAAAATACTCTCCATCAGATGTGAAAAGTATAATGATTATACACTGTGGAGCTTATACAGCCTCATGAGAGCAATTTTCTGTTCTCTGCTTAGTGACCAGCCTGTCTGTAATCAACACATTAGGTAACAGCCATAGCACGTACATCTGAAAAGAAATCCATATGCTCATGATAAAAGACGAAACATTTCTCCAATAAATGCTCAATAAAAAATAAAAAAATAATAAAAAAAATTACAACAGCAATGTATTTTAGGAGGGTCTTTATACTTATACATGTAAGTATTTGACATTAAGAGAGGTGTCATTGCACAGGTCAGCTGCATCTCATGATTTTGTGCTCATGGCTGCCTGATTTCTTCATGACGGGCATGACCACCCCATCAGTACTCTGTAGCAAAGGTGCTCTCTTCAAACATGGGGAAAGAGAGGAAAGAGTGACTGTGTGAACTGTGTCGAGTTGTGTTGTTTGTCTGAAGACTGCTGTCTATGCTGACCAAACCCTGTAGTAAAATATGTGACCTGATGCATCACAGGTCTGAATCTTGAACTCTTTGTAAATCTTTCTGCCACTGTATATGAATTCCACACCTTTTTGTTCGAATCCTCTCACCCTAATTACTGCTAGTGCTTGATGGGTGCCTTTTTTTTTTTTTTTTTAAGTCTGAAATGTTCTATCCATTAAATATTTTGAAAAATGTAATACAAAGTGAGGGAAAGTACTTTGCTTTCACATGGATCTGAAGCTCTTCCTGGATAGGAAGTATATTGTCCAGATATTTGCTTGTTTTCCATGTTGTTGTTGGTAACTAGAAACCTAATTGAAAGAGCCTGGAACCTTTCTGAATTGTTCTCAAATCAGAATCTTTAATGGTTTCTTGCTTTGTCTGCAATGCTTAAAATAGTATAGTTATGCTTGAGAATTTGAAGTGTGTTGCTATTCTATTTTTTTTTTTTTTTTGGAAGAGTCATAGTTTTATGTTTTATATAGCTTCTAATTGGGCTTCAAACCTTTTAAATCTTGAATAATAACTAAACTTAATCAGACTTTAAAACTGTTTTGTTTTCTTTTTCCTCATTCCTTCACTCCTTCAGACCAGAGGAGACCAACAGAAGAGTGAAAAACGTAAGACACTTACTTCAATGCTATTTGAAACAATTTCTCACTAATTTTGATTAAATATATTTTTAAAATATTTCTGATGTTTCTGTTTATGGCATTATTGTTCTTATTTTATTCTTCAGCTGCTCATTCAAATTAGTGCCCCATTGTGGTCATTTCTAATGGTCTTAATTTTTCAAATAAATACAGTAATTAAACAGCACTTGCACATGATTACTTGCATTATGCTGTATATAATACAACACTTTAAGTGGTTTTGATGGAAATTCTAGCAAACACTGTAAACAAGATTTTATATTTAAATGTGGAAAATCTCTCAGTAACGTGGAGAGATGCCTTAATGCTGGTTGAGAAGGAAACAAGTGAACTTCATATTTCGTTTTGTTTGTTTTATGTTCCTAGGTTTTGATTACATTATATTGGCTGGGGAGAAAAGCACAAAGTAACCCTCACTATAATGGTCCATATCTCAATCTTAAAGCATTTGAGAAGTTATTAGGGCAAGCATTGACTAAGGTAAGGAAAACATCAGAAGTAGTAAATAAATACCCTGATTTTATACTTTGCAACTCTACAACTCAAAATAATCTCTTGGTGGTTTAATCTCAGTCTTAATTTGGAGACTACTATCACAGTGTTTTCTTGTTTTTTGTTTACTGTCAAGGGCTATGTAGAAAGAATGAGTTTTAGCCTACCCTGGTTCTTCCGATACCAATGTAATCAAGAAATTCAGAGCCCATCCCCTGTGATTGGTTGGTAAATTGTGAATAAGCCTTGTCTTGATTCTGTTTGGCTGAAATGAGGGAAATTTAAGAATTTGTTTTAACTCATCTATTCAAGGTTTTCTATTTTTCTAGGATTGACGTTGGTAAGTTTGTTAGTGCAGTCAAGACACATTTTTAAAATTTTTGAGTGCAAATTCACTAATAATATTCTGCTTTAAACTATCATGAAGGATCTTTCAAAATTTACTCCCATAGGCACTTGAGGAGTCCAGCCACCTAAACAGAAGTGGCAGGGATAGTGGGTACGGTGATATTTGGTACGTGGACCGAGGAGAACCTTTTCCATCTTCAGCAAGCCACAAAAGAGACGATTCTTTCGATAGCTTGGACTCTCTTGGCTCAAGGTCCTCCACAAGCTTTTCATCAGATATAACCTTGAAAGGTGGCAGTGAAGGTATGTTTTCGTCTTTTAAATCTTTTATAAACACATCTTATGAGAGTGGGAAAAGACAGTGTATGGATCTAGTATTACAGGTGCCCAGTACTTTAAGTGACTTGGAAGGCAACTCTAATTTTGCAACTGCCATGGGTTGTGTTTTCCTAAAGCAAATATTGACCTTTAACGGTTGATAGAAGTAAAGCTATGTCCACAGGAATTTTACTAGGAAGGGCTGTTAATAATCATGCTTCCACTGTCACGTCAGGATGTGTGTCCATGTGGGCTATTTTCCTATACTTCAGGAAGGGTAGTTGCAAGAATTCAGATCCTGGTGAGTTCACCTAAAACAGTTTCAAAAATGTCTTGTCTTGTTCCTATCATGGATATATCATATAATCTATATTTTTCATTTGATTTGTGAACATTCAACATAACCAGTGTTTTTCCCACCTAGGTCGAAAACTGAATAGTAGTTCTTATTTTTGATATTTTAATTTATCATGGGGGAAAAAAAGGTAACAAGAAGATCTGTGACACTAGTTCCCTATAGCTCCACTCTAACCTGCCTTGTTTTTCTTCCAGATTTAAAATTCAGAATTAACTTGTAGTCTAACAATATAAAAACAGTGACTTTGGATTTTATTCCTTTTGTGTAAATTAAAACTATTGGACCAGATACATCACATACAGCATCTCTGATCTGAGCAAAGCAACATATATAGCCATGTTACATATGTGATATGTACCCAGGGTTTCTAATGGATGTTAATATGCTGAGATTAGCGTATTTCTTTTCTTTGCTAGTAAGTTGGTTTTGATAGTAAACATGAGTTGCAAATGTGCTTTTAATTATAGGGAGAAAAAAAAAAAAACAACAAAAAAACCCAAAAACTTCTCTGCTCTTTTATTTCTTTAGTTTAGAGTTTAGTGCTTTATTTCCTGCAGGCAGCAGTGATAGTGAAAGAATGGAATGAATGTAGCATGAGCATGCAAACCAAATTCAGCTTAACGGACCTTATCACAGCCTCAGAACAAATTTCTAAAAATACCTTACCTTACCTACAGTCCTATCAGTAGGTCAATAACTTTGCAGGGAAAATATCTCAAACATGCAGCTAAACTGATTTTAGGATATTTCAATGTAACTTTTAGATAGAAACTCTTACCTAGAGAATAACATTTGTGCCATCTATTTTCTCCCCTGTTCTCTTAGGTTGTGATAGTGACACAGACTCAGAACTGCCTTTCAAGATGCGCGACTCCCATAAAGATGACAGGTCCTATCGAAGGATTTCTGTAATTGAACCAAAACCTGCTACTGACTTCAATCGCTTCTTACCCACTAAAAACAAGCAGCCAGCATATATGCCAGCACCCCTAAGGAAGAAAAGAACAGAGAAGAATGAGGACAACAGGAGGAGCTGGGCAAGCCCTGTCTACACAGAGTTAGATGGGACATTTTCAAGGTACTGGTGTGTGCAGTCTTTGTAAAGCAGAATTTCATTTATATTTTTAACAAATGTTTTCTTTATTAGTGAATGAAAAAAAGGTGCTGTCGCTACAATTGAAAACAAAATACTCTAAGTGAAGGGGAGGGGCTGCTGTGGTTGTCTAGGTTTTTGTTTGTTTGTTTGTTTAACTTAATTTCTCCTGTTATTTTCTTTGTCTGCTTGACTTTCTTCCACTTTACTCAAAAAAAACCCAAAAAACTGATTGTGTTGATGTTGGTCATACTTGACGCAGAGGGGGTTTAAATGATCTTAAGTCTTGAATGAGCTATACATACAGCTTTAGTTTCTCATTAAAGTTTTCCAAACTGTGGTGATGAATTTCTCTTGTCCAATTTCTTAGTGTGCACACTTGAGACTAGTGGGCAGTTCCTGGGTTTCATCTTGTGTGACTTCACTGTCTTCATTCTGTTCCTGTTTTGGTCAACCTCAGTGGACGTGAAAGGAATCCCATAGCTTCCTGCCAAAATAGCAGAGCAGAATGTGGGCTTACAAATCCAGCTTCCCTACAGATGATCTATGAGTATGACAGTGGCTCTGATTCAGAAGATGGAAAAAGGATGCCCGACTTGGTTATGGATGACTTAGCAAATCGTAGATTTCTAGTCCAAAAGAGCCCTGTAAGCTCTACTGCACCTGGACATCATTTCATGCTGCACAATGACTCTCCTAAATCTTGCTCACAAGAAAACTATTCGGCTGGTCCACTAGCTGCAGTGCTTGAACCACAGAGGTCAGAGATACTAATCCAAGATCAAGTAACTGTTTTATTACCTAAATTGCAGTCCATCGATAACTCAAAGTTAGCCTTCTAATCAGCATTTTAACAGAGGTGATAGATTACTGTGCCTTTTCTATCAAATTTTTGTCAGATGTGATAGGATGCCGATATAACAATTTAACATTTTTTTTGTTATTTCTGGTACTGCAGTGGTGGAATTGAGAACTAATTTGCTTTATTCACAAGGTTGAACTCCTGAGCCGAAAAGCATGTATTTTTTTTTTTTTTTTTTTTTTTGCATTCTTTTTGTTAAGTTTCTCCTAAAATATCTTAACTGATTGGGTATTTTGAACAGTAACCAGAGGAGACAGAGGCAGTTGGATACTAAAGTGGAAAACAAACCAGGAGTTAACATTTCTCCAGAATTATCTGGGTATTTCGATGAGGATGAGGAAGAAGAAGTAGTCATCCCAAACATTGAAAAAGATGACCTCTATTTTCGCAAGCTAAGTTCTTCAGCATCAAATACAGTGGTTCCTTTTGACAAATTTCTTCCTAAGTTTTGGACTCCAGAAGAAGAATTGCTATGGAAAAAAATAAGAAAATCCTCTTTCAAACCCTGGTATAAAGAGATTCAAGGGTTCAGGTGCGTTTTTATGCATGCCCTTGTTTCTCTCCTGTGTGCAAAACTTTTTTTTTTTTTTTTTTTTTGAGGAAAATAATTGAAATATTATTTTCATTACAACTGTTGCACTGTTGACACTATGCATTTTACTAAGTGCATGCACTTTTTCTTTTTTCCCTGTGTTTTCTTGTGCTGCTGGACAGTAGAAAGAAATCAGATTCTGAGGATATGAATTTTGCTTACAAACAAAGCTCTGCCCTTGTTGCTAACCAGCCAAGACCAAGTTTCGAATGGAATAGCAGTAGCAGAAGGGATCAAAACTATAAGCCAACTGCTGAATATGTGGGAAGCCCATTGTCACAGATTACAGAAGGAAAAATCTTGGAGGCTTCTGACCAGCCCAGGTTCATACCACTGCATGAGTTGTACTCTTGTTGCATCAAAAAGAAGTGTCTGGATATGCAACAGCTAAATGAAATTAAACTGCATCCTGTGATGTCGTGCTTCTTTTTTATTATTACTTTTTTTGTTGTTTTATTTTTTACTATAGCTGTAGGTTGCTGGTCATCTTCTGAAAATTGTAAATGTGAAAGTATAACATGATTTATAGGGTTTCTGGCTTTGTCTGTGAGCATGAAGTGTGCTGTTTACTGGCAAGTCAGTATGTCTTGCTACCTTTACATTGGTGGATGTGCACTGTGCTCTAGTTAGTGGTGGTGAATGCCAAGTGGTGTAATTGTACTGCTCAGGATACTGCAAATCTAAAACAAATGTATATCTCAATACATTATGATCTGCTTGTTTTTTACTAGTTAATGATATTTTACTTCCTTCCTTTTGTTTTATATGCTTCAGTCAGTTTTTGTTACTTCAGGCCCTGCAAAAATACTCTGACTACTTGTCTTCTGAAACAAAGAGCAAAATTGATCCTACTTCTGGCCCTAGGCTCATAAAATGTAGAAAGAATATTTCCTTTATACCAGGATGTGATGATGAAGGAGATCCTGAAAATGGATATCCATACCCAGATCTAGAAAACGATGACTTGTTTGTTCGCAAGACTGGGGCCTTCCATATGAATCACGTTGTTCTCCAGGATCCCCAGTATTTCAGAAAATTCTCTGAGCAGGAGCCTCCTCTAGAGGGTGAAATAATTCTGCAACCTCGGGAAGGCCAACCTGTGATTCCAGATTTGGAAAAAGATGACATGATATTTCGTAAAATCCTCTCTCAGAAAAAAGAAGTTCCTTTATCAGGTGCTCCTGACAAGTACCACCCTGCGCTTTTTCCTGATCCTTGGAGTCTTCCAGAAGAAATCCGGTCCAAATTTCTATGTTTACTTGAAAAAAATTCAGTGCCTGAGGAAAGAAAGAGGAGCGGTAGAGTGTTGTCGCCGTCTTCCCACCATAAGAGGGATGATATGCTGGCACGCAAGACTGAATCTTGGAAAGTGGGAAGCAACATGCAACCAGTAAACTTTATCCCAGGTCCATGCAGTGAAGAAGACTGGAAGAAGTGGGAAGCGATCAGGGAGGCCAGCAAAGTTAGACATAAGAAACGTCAGATGGTGGAGAGGTCAGGTTGTGTCCTGCACGGATTTGCTTTAGTTAATTGAACTGTTTGCATCCAGAAAAGTATCGTCTTGTGCTAAGCCATTCATAGAGTACAAATCTGCAGTTTGTTTGTGTCATTCTGGACAAGCTTTTTGTTTGCTTTCAATAGAAGCTTATGACTGCAATACCATATTTTCAACAAAAATTGTGATGGTTTTTTTAGTTTCAGATTTTCTGCAATTCCAGAGAAAATGCACAATAGTTTCTTCATACATAGCTTTATATGGATTTCTTTCCTTGCTTGAGCAGGAATACTGATTACTCAAAAGGCTATTGGGGGTAGAATTTTTTTTCCCCCCCACAATGCAATTGGGAAAATCACTTTAGAGACATATGGATGCTTCCATGACAAACTCTGGAGGTGAACTTTATGATATTATTGCTTGCACCTGAGTTTAAAAATGTTTATAAATTGTCTTACTGCAGTCTAGAGATGTTTCCAGAGGTTAAAAAAAAATTAGTATTCCTTTGCCCATCCAAAGTCATGACGCATATAAGATGTGCATCCACATAATTTTTAATTCTATGGTGGCATATTTGTTCTACCAATATTTTCCTTTGCTTTTGTATCTTATATAGTCCTGATTAATACTTCTCTCTAATCCTTTTTTTGGTGTATCCCCACTTTTCTTCTCTGACTGAAGTCTTTTTTAAACACCTACCTAACTCTCTTCAAATTTTGTATTTTGGAAGATTGGAGGGGTTTCCTTAGCTCTGAAAATACGGCATTGCAAGTTGCAGTTCCACCAGCTGTGCCTTCTTACTTTGTGGCTAAGATATTTATGTGTTGCAAGTGGTAGTTTGATGTCATCATACTTAATTTTTAGGGTTTATGCTGTTAACAAAGTGCAGGCTTCACTGAGGAATATTTCTGAAGCACTTGAAATAATTTCACATTCTAAGTATTAATTCAGTAGAATACTCATATTCAAGAATGCTAAAAATCCTTGAATCGCACGGAATGTGTATGATTCTCCGTTAATGTGTGAAAGTATAAATAGGACGTTTTATCAATTGCATATATGACTTGTATTTAGCATCAGAGATAGCTGAATAAGCAAGGAAACAGCCTTTGTGAGCCAGGCTTCTTGTTAGGACTCAGGGATGACTTTAATTTTCATTTCTTGAAATGAGTATCTTCCAAATGTGCTGTTTAGCAGGACTGGAATAAGTGATGCAGAATTAAAACAAGGCTCTACTCATGCTGTTTTTCTAAATTGAAAGCACTGAAAACTTGCAGCCTTGTTTTGTCAGTTTTCTGCCTGATTTACACATCATGCGAGTCCTGATGTGCTTCTGACTTGTGTGAGATCGCTAATGTGCTACTCCATGCTGGCTGATCCTCAGGCTTTCACAGTTTCCCCTTCACTTAGTGAGGGTGCTGGTGTGCTGCTCATATGAATGTTGTTATGAGTTTCAAGCAAAACACTGAATCTTTTCTCTTTTTTTGGTTTCTAATTTCTCAGACTGTTTCAAAAGCTTTCTGATGAGCAAGGGTAAGTTCATAAAAGCTTGAAAGATCATGATGCTGTTTTTGCCTCTTGTTTAAATTCGCATGCATGCACGGTAGCTAAAAACTCATGCTAGAAGCAACTTGTGCATGCTGCTTTGTTCTGTGCTTGAGCAGTTTACATAACAAATATAAGACTAAAAGCTATGTATTTCGGTAAAAGTCCTCAGATGTCTAGGATTGTATTAGTTATGGTTATCAGGCATTTTGAAAATAGCTCTAATATCTTATTCTATCTGAAGTACATGGTGTTCTATATTTAAATCGGGCTCTAAAGCATTCAGGTAATGTAAAGCAAGACCAGTAAATATTTCTTTTCAAGAACAGCACAGTTAAAATCCTGAAAGTAGTTAATGACCTGCATGTGTATCATGGGAATGACTGAAAAAACTGTTGTTTTGAAATAGGTTGCAATACAATATCAAATGACTCCCAGAGTAAAAATTGCTACTTAATATATTTGGTTGATAGTTTAAATGAGTGTCAAAATCATTTGACCTACTGTTTATTACTTTGCACTGCACATTTTGGCTGTGATGGTAATACAAACTCTAGTAAGACTTGAGAATTATTTTAACTAATTTGTTCTGACAAGGTACAGTCTTACTAGAGTTGAACCAAAGTAAGTAAGTAGATAAATAATGTGAACAGAGTATTCTCAGGGTTGTCTGTCTGAAGTTTTTAATAAAAGTGATGGGCTTTCTGAATATTTAATGGACTTTTTTAGACTTGCAGTTACTGTATTCTCAGAGGTGAACTGATTGGGTAGTGCCATGTTAAGTTATGGTAACTTATATAAGCTTGTTTACAGCTTACCGTGGCTCAAAGAGAAATTTTCCATTTACATGCGTGATGGCATGTGAAGTATTTAGTTAAGCATGGTGCTCTATATTTTCTGAAGAGGAAAGAAAAGTAAACATATATATGAATATGTGTTTGTATGTTTATTCATCTGTACTTTTTTTTTCACCCAGAGGCAAAACCTGGTAAATGACTACAGGCTGCCAGGAGAAACAAAAAGTTCCTGAAGAAGTTAGATGTCAGTGAAGGGAGACTCAGTTACTTGTTAAATCTTTGAAGTTAAGAGTAGACTAGAAATTAACATGTACCCTTAATTAGGTTATATTTTATTTGGGTCTAGATTTTCCTAATTTACTTCAAGCAGATACAGAAATTCAAGTGCAGGTATAGAAACTTGAGTAAAAAACAAGGAAATCCTTGTCATATAAATTTTCTTTAGTGAACTTGGGACGGTGTAAATGCTTACCCTAAGCCATTTCTATATGCGGTATGACTTAACTGTGACAGAGAACTGCATAAGAAAGAGTTTCTGCAAAAATGACCTTAGGATTTTTGCTAAATTTGGCATTCTTCCCATTCAGAAAATAAACAAGCAAACAGAGGTAATGAATTAATGCCCTAGACTTTTTTTCTAGAGGGCAAAGTCTGAAGTCTTATGTTATGAATATAAGTAAGTTGGGCCTGTTGGGAGGAAGTGAAAGAGACTCTTTGTTAATTCAGAGCTCTCTTGGTATGTGGAAGATTAGAGCAAGGCCCTGTGATGAATCACTTTATTTTAACCTGCTTTTCTGTCATACCAAAGAAGCGCTGCAGTTTTGAGTTGTATTAGAACTTATCTTAATATCTTTCCATCCTTTAAGTTTTGTCCGGATAAATACAAATGAAAGTGTTTTGAGGAAAAACAATAATCAGAAATCTACCTTTCTTTTTGTCAAAAGGCACAGAGCCTTTTGACAAAACATATGCATGTTACTAGCTGTCTCTCAGATTTGAGGTCAAATATGAGTAGGAGTCTTGTCCTACACTTGAACAAAAAGATTTGTTATTCTATTTAAATGGATGAATAAGAGAGACAACTGCAAAGGCTGGAAGCCAGGTGTATTGGGAAGGAAGTGAATTTTGAGGAATTGAGGTTACAGTGAACTAGTAAGTAGGAGTTTGTGGGCAAACTTGCTGACATGTGTAAGAAATTATGAGATGATGACTTTGAGGTAGACTTTCCTAACTTAGACTGAAAGTACCAAAGAGATTTGAGAAGGAATGGTAGGCTAGTGGGGCCTGTAACATGATTGATCTGGGTACTTAACAGTAAATCACTTTTCTCTTTTAGCAATGTGCATCAGTAACTGACCTGATTTTATGATTGTTCTAAGAAATGAAAGAATAGGAGAAGATTTTGAAGGCTGTTGCTGAAAAGTGAAATGGAAAGTTTGGCTCTGGGGAGTGGGGAAGGCTTTTAGGCGCAAGAGGTTAGCAAGGTCAGTAAAGAAGTTTAAACAGTAGTAGTAGGTATAAGGAATTAAATGGGAATTGTTAGCGAGAAGCTGGTAATTTCCTTAATCTGAATTTATTTGCTCAAATATGCAACTACTGACTTCAGGGTTGGCAGTAGGTCCCAACCCAGTCTTGCTCATTCAGCTGCCTGTGTATTTCCTGCTCTGTTTAAAATAACACTTAGGAATGCTTAGTTGTACTAACAGAAATCTCCTTCTCTCGAAGGTTTCACTTGTGAATCTTGTGATTGTAGCTGAGATGTTATGAAGCTGAATATACTTCTTACTTTTTGATTTCTAGGAGTAAATCTTTGAATGATGTCAGTGCAGAGGAGCAGCAGTCATTGCGCAAAATCCGTTATGAAGAACTACAAAAGATAAAAGAACAGCTGCAAGAGCAAGATCTAAAGTGGCAAGAAGTAAATACTAGTTTTCACTCCTCCTGATGTGTCCTACTAAAGGGCTGGGTGTTGCCAACGTTTAGTACCCCAGAAAACTGGTTTTGGCATGTGTGGTAACTCGTGGTTGTGCTCTGAATTGATGCATTTCATGTAACTATGAGTGTTTTTTGGGAGAGGGGATTATCTGTTTAAGGCAGAATTGAATTTATTTTTAATATTGTTACAAGTTTCTGATCAGTGTTTCAGGATATGATTTGTATATAGTGTGATATTACAGTAAAGTCTGCAGGCTTCATTTTTGCTGACATAAAATTTAGGACACAGTTTCATTTATTGTCTGAAATTTGCAAATACTTTTTTTTTTTTTTTTTTTTTATGAAATGTTTGGAATGTCTGAGTACTTGATCCCTCGGGAAAAGAAGGAAATAGTATTTCCTTGAGCAAATTCTTGAGGCTCCTATTCCCCAATAATTCTCTCTTAAATTTAGCTTATAAACTGACATGATAACATTGCACAGATTGTAAGGTTATCTGAAGACCTTTTCTTTTTCTTTTTATTTTTAATTAAGATCTGTGATTACTAATGATTACCAAGTAAAGGTTGAAAATAAAAACAGAGCATTAAGAAAGCACTTTATAGCTGTTTGTTTAGTGCATCTCAATCATCTCAGTTCCAAAATTTAGTACTTCCTTAACTAGCTCTGGTATTTCATGGAAAAAATTGCCAGTTTGCATTGTGGTTTTACAGACATAGGATATCTATTTCTATGTGTTTTTTTTTTTTTTTTTTGCTTGCTTTGAATTTAGAATATTCTTAAGCTAATGCATCAAGGTAACATACTGGCAATTAGAAAATTTAAATGATTAAAAAAATTCCCACATCCAAAGTCTACCAATAAATTCACATGCTATCATATTTGTTTTCAACTCTGTGTAATTGCGTGATGTATTTTAGAGCATAATTGAAAATGTCAAGGGAAAAAAAGCATACTTATCTATTAGAGGGAAAGTGCATGGAAAAAATGGCCTTGATACAGACATACAAGTAAAATTGGAGCACCAGATAGCATGTGATGGGATGTTTCAGTGGGCTTGCAAGATCTTGAGAAAATCTGATTCTATACACTCATGTGACTCCTGTAGGATCTGGCAAAATGGAAGAATCGCAGAAAGAGCTTCACTTCAGAGTTGCAAAAGAAAAAGGAAGAAAGAGAAGAAATAGAAAGGAGAGCCTCTGAAGTTTCTGATAGGAGTAGTAAGCCACTGAAAGAAATGCAGCAGGAAAGGTAATTACCCTAATGGGAGTATTAAATTGTAGAACTTAAATCTGACTTTTATTTTCCTTTTAATTCTTCAATGGTTTTTACTTGCAAGTTGCAACTGATGCTTTAGAAATCTCAACAGTTTTAGTTCCAAATTATAGTGTAAAAATCTAGGCAATTGAAGAGCAAAATATTGTCTCCTAACACATTGTTTTCATAGAATATTAAACAGTTCTGCTCTGTGATTCTTTATTTCAGCTATGAATGAATGTGAAGTCAGTATTTGTCTCCACTTTAAGGAGTTTAAAACAATAGAAAATTAATCTAGTTAATTTCATTTTTATTTTTGGATTAGCCTAACTATTTCTCTTTCCTCTAATGTTTTATTTGCCATTCTCTTTGTAACAGGGGATAAATATAGTCAGAGCTGTTATGAATCTCAGGGAACTGTAAACTTCTTTACTTGTTTTCCTCTTTATTCCCAATTTTGCCTCTAGGCATTTACAGAACAAGACTCTCTGAAGAGAGAAAAGTGCAAATTGAGTATTGCAGTACTAAATCTGATTCTTTTTTTTTTTTTTTTAAGTGAGTGAATAGCTGAGGTGAAGGAAATATGCACAAGGTATATATTTATAAAGAAAGCTTAGGTAAATCTTAATATTTTGTCTTATTTATGAGGACAGCAACTATAGTCTCTTGAAGGAAAATATGGGTTCAAACTGTATTGTATGTCCAATATTGCCAGCATCTTGAATTTGAAAACTAAATGGTAAAGATTATCTCTTTTATTGTTGCTCATTTTTGGTGAGAACGAATAGCAAAAACATAACTAAAGAAAAACACCCTGTAATTTGTTATCTGAAGTGCAGTATGGCATTTTAAGAGAGTAGACACCCTAACAGAAGTATGTATGTGGTTCAGGTGGCCTTCACTACGTTCTCTTCTTGACAAAATCAGAATTTCTGAGAATATGCAACTTGAATAGCTCAATTTATTATGTACTTATTTTTACAAAGAGATTGCTGTCTTGGTGGCAACCTTTTAATTTGACAGTAACATGCCTTAGTATTATGGAAGTGTTGAAAAATGGATATGTGTGGGTGAGGAGATGAACTTAAAATATATTAGAAAATCAATATTTTTAAATAATGCTATTCATTTCAATTTATCAGAGATGTGTTTCTCAGATTATGCTCTGTTGTGGATATTTAGGAGTCAAAAGCCTTAGGTCTTACCTGTCCATCAATTCACTTTGGTATTTTAATGAGCTCTGTCTTACAGGGAACAAAAATATGATGGCAGATGGGCATATTCACTGACTGATGATGTGTTTACTGAAGAAAAAGCACCCACCACACGATCAACAGTGAAAGATTACCTGTTTGAGGAAGAAACTTCCTATGGCACTAAGGACAGCAAAAGCCAGTATGCTGCGCAGAGAAGCAAGGAGAATCTACCAAACCCAGAGAGCTATGGCATGCGTGAGGCTCCTGCTGTCTCAAAGAGCCTGGCGGAAGAGCAGAGCTCAGCTCTTTTGTCTACACGCTACTCGGTGAATGCTCAAACTGGGTCAGCTCAGGTTTCAGCTTCTCTCCCTAGAAGTTACCAGAAAACTGATACCTCCAGGTTAACATCTGTGGTTACACCAAGACCTTTTGGTGTCCACTCCAGAGGAATCTCCTCTCTTCCACGGTCGCTCACGGTAAAATTCTTTAGTTCTGAAATTTGTAAATGTTGAATGTCTTGGATGGCTCACTGAACAGTAGAATCTAATGATCTCCTTAACAAAACAAAAGGCACTACTGCTTTTTTTGAAGGCTGTATTAACAGAGTAGGCAATTCTGTCCTTATCTGTGTTACGTATTTACTTGTTTTTATGTACTTAAAGGAGCTTCTAGAAATATGTCTAAAAATACTTTTGGTGGAATAATCTTTTTATTACTTTTAACAAATCTCCTTATTGTTCCTTATCAGAAAACCTGCCTTTGTCTGATGTAATTGTCTGAAATGTCTAACAATAATGTTAAATTAAAATTTTCAGTTGATATAAATTTCTTTGGCTCTACTGACTTTGAAACTGAAGCTTTACTCCCGCCTAGAATTTGCCTGCTCAGTAAAGCACTGAGACACAGAAATTGTTCTGATATTATTAAATTATTATTTAAAAAGTGGGTAATTAGTAGTGAGTACATTACTAAGTGTAGTGACTAGCAGCTGTGTGAAAGGGAGGAGTATTTTGTTAAATATACTGCTGAAAGATTAAGAACTTTTAAAAACAATTTTTACCAAACTGTCATTTATGTTCTAGATGGATGATGCTCAGAAATACAATGGAGAATTGGAAAAAGCTAAAGGAACTCAAACTTTAACCAGCAGCATGTTTTCACTACCAGACTCCACATACTCTCTCTCCACCAGTGTACTCAGAAGGAGAGGTGAGGAGGAAGAAGAGGAAAAAGAAGGTGTTAAGTCAACACCTACTCCTAGTTTGACATTACCTGTAAAGTCACAAGACCGAGATGCTGGAGATAGTATTCTTAAACCAGAATATTGTTCTCCTCCTGATTCTGTTTCACTTGCATCTTCTGCAGAAAATGCGAGTCTGTCAGAACATGACAATTCAAAATCCCTGGTAAGTGTGGAAATCAATCACTTAGTGTAACTGGATGCTGCAGCAGAGTTTAAATAAATAAATGCTGTTATATCTCATGCAAATATTCTTTAGTGGTAAGAAAATATTCTGTTTGATTTAATTCACAGGAAAGAGAATTTGGGAAGAACACATAACTGGTTCTTCTGTTGAGCTCTTTTCCTATTTTCTACTTGTCTTATGCTTTTATTTAGAAATTAAATTAGAAATAAAAATAGTTATTCTAAATATTCGGTTTGATACCATGAGATTTCTGGCACTTTCCCAATTAGCTAATTGTGTTCACAATGGAGCATGTCAAATAGGTGAATGGTCTAAGCTGCTGTAGCATTCATTTGCACTTTTAAGCAAATTGGTGGTGGAAAAATAAAGATCAGCTTTTCAAAGGCTAGCCTTAAACATTAATATCACAATGTTTTGGTTTTTTTTTTCTTTACCATCAATTGTGACTTAAGCCTTTTTTTGTTTTCGCAATTGTACACTTAAAATTATTTTAATTGTTATTCACACTGAATTTAAAGAGAAATCACCGCCTTTTGTACACGCTTATCCACGAGCTGGTTCTTTCAGTGCTTTGGTGCTACTTCAAGTGATCTCATATATCACACTGGAAAATGAACAGGAATAGCTCTAATTGTCACCACCTTCCTGCAATCTGTATTAATGTCATTTACACCCAATGACAAATGAAAGATGAGTTCTTTGCATTCCTGATGTTGCTGTACAAGTGAATTGTCAGTAGCTTTATTGGAGATCATAAAACCTTGGATGCTGATCACTGAAATCACACACCGTGTTTTTGTACATTCAGTCATTTTGAATCATTCTTCCTAATCCCCTGTGGAAAAAGGAATGCTTTAATAGTACTGATACTCCGTAGCAATTGCATTGAAGTTATACTTTTCTGAAACTGTGATTTTTGAATGAGGAAAGAGATCATGACTGTTTTCTTAATTTTTTTTTTTTGTATTGTAGTAAAAAAAAGGCAGAGAAACTGCAATTCTAATCAGTGAAAGCATAGTTTAGATATATGTTCTTTTCATCACTTCAAATGAGAGCAAAATGTACTAAATTCTTTTTTTTTTTCCTCTATGATTGGTCACAAAGATATTAAATGTCCTACCTGTAAATGAGGAATGTGTTTTTTTAAAAAAAAAAAAAAAAAAAAAAGCTACTTGTGTTGTGCATCATACAAGCTGTAACTTAAGGAATGCAAGTTTTATTTGGCATGTTTGTAAATCATTGCCAGAGCTGAGAAATTGATATAATTCACTAGGCAATCAGGGCAATAATGCCAGGTTTGTAAAGTACTAAGTATCTTGGAGATGACCTGTCCAAATTATGAAGCTCACTATGCAAAGTTGCATTACTCCTCCGACAAGGTAGGTTTGAAAAATAACTTTGTTGGGGTGATGGAAATAAAAAATAATGATTGTAATTTCCAGGAACACACTCAAAATTCAGAAGCTTTGTACATGCTCCAGTCCACTGTGCTCACCTGTCTGTAGAATACCTGTGAACGTGTTGTGTTACTTGCTTAAGGAGTTGATATGAATAGAAAAAACAGGAGGTCTATTTCAGTGTGGAAACTTTTGCAAGCTAGGAGCTGTTTGTGATAGGACAAGAGGGATGGTTTTAAACTGAGACAGGGGAGGAGGCTTAGGTTAGATATTAGGAGGAAGTTTTTCACTCAGTGGATGGTGACACACTGAAACAGGTTACCCAAGGAGGTTGTGGATGCCCCATCCCTGGAGGCATTCAAGTCCAGGCTGGATGTGGCTCTGGGCAGCCTGGTCTGGTGGTTGGTGACCCTGCACATAGCAGGGCATTGAAACTAGGTGGTCATTGTGGTCCTTTTCAACCCAGGCCATTCTATGACTCTGTGACTTGGAAGTTTCAACCCTGAGTTGTGATGAGGAGTGTTTTGGCTTGAATTTACCTGTAACATAAGGATAAACCTCAGGTTTATTGCCTTGAAATACTGCTGTCTTCTGCATCCGTTGCTTGGATGCTTCGACAGCCTCCCTTGGCTGCTTCCTGTCCTGAGACTCCAGCTGTTCTCTGTGTGCTTTGACCGACAGAGAAGTCTTGGGGAATGGAGTAGGGGTATAAACTTATAAATACTTGCAGTTGGAGAAAATGAATCCCATCCTTTCAGAGGATTAGTTCACTAGGTGACTAAAATGTAAATGTACACTTAGTGCATGTGTGAGTGTGTGGGGTCGTCTTGGTGTTTGCATTACTGGAATATATCTATTGTGTTTGACAGAAATCTAAGGTATTTTTCCTTTTTTTAACAGTATCAATTTCTTTTTAATGAAGTGAATAGCGTGCATTTAGATACTTTAATTGTTTTTTAATGAATTCACATTAAAATGTTAATGTATGCACCACATGTTTATAATATATTGTGAGATTGTACGCAAGTGTTCCAAAATATATTCCAATTCCATATTAAACATGTCTGTAGTTTAAAATGTGAATGTCAGGTTTCATTCTGGTTTTGAAAGCATCTTGAAATTCCACTAGATTGGGAAAAACTGGATTTTAGCTAATTTTTGAATTACTAGGTGCTCCATGACAAAATCTATGGATAACTTGTAGCATTTGGCACAAAATTAAAAAGTTGATTGTTCACCCAAGTAAATCTAGATGCAACATTGAGCCTGAAGGATACTGATGATGGTTTGGCTTTTTTTTCTATACTTGTATTTTACTGATGATCTGTCAGGAAGCAGTGAATTCCACAAATTTACAAGGTGGTCCATAGAGACCCATTTAAATATTTTAGTTTCCTCACACTATGTTTTGTAGCATCATTTTATAAAGCATTTGAAGTGAGAAATGTATGGCTAAGTTTATTTTAAGTGAACACAAAATACAAAAGAAAACTGAAAACATCCATTTGAATAATAATAAAAAAAAAAGCCTAGTTAGTTAACAGAGTTCAATGCTGTTTCCTTTGTCAGTGATGCTAATAATAGATGATTAAAGTGCAGATTGTGAGTCGCCTTGCTTATTTAGTGGATAAACTTTCCCTCATTTAGATTCCTGTGATACCAGATACTGTAGTGTCATGTTTTATTTTTCAGGAACAGTACAGTGAATTGAGAATCAGTATGAACCAGAGACCTGGCTACAGTCACAACTTTGGGTTTACAACAAATTGGACTTCTTCTTCAGGGGCCTTAGTACAGACAGTTGAAGAAGGTAAATGTCTATTTAACTGCACAAACTTCATTCTTGTATTTAGTTTGCAAAGGCTTCTGAACTGTGTACTTACTGTATGCTACAGATGTTTCAAAAACCTCAGGTAGGCAACTGAAAAACTAATATTTTTTTACTAATATATTTTGGTCAGCCCTCATCTCTTGAAATAGATTTGTCAGAATATTAAAAGGCATTTTTCCAATCAAGAATGTTTTTATGACGTGAGAAAGGTATAAGTGGCTCCTTTCAGCTTATTTTTAAGATTTTCTCTGCATGTATTTGTAGAACAATTGAATTGTAACTTGGTTGGGAGTTAGAAAGGTAAAATAAAAATAAAAATACTTAGTCACGTTGGATTTTGGAGACAGCTAATATTTTTTGGGTAGTTGCAACTTCTAAATTGATTTCCAATGCTTTTTTTTTTTCTTTTTTGTTGGGGGGGGGGGCTGTGGGTCAGGGGGTGTAGCTGGATGTAGTACTCTTGGCAGAAAGGATATTTATTTATTTATTTATTTATTTATTGGTGCAGTGAAGCATATGTAATAATGATTATTAAGTCTGAAGTTTCCTGATAAGGAAAAGTTTGGTTTTCTTAAAAACAAAATAAACAAAACAGCCACAACAGAATCACATTATGGTTTTTTTCTTTTTCTGGACAGTGATCTTTAACGTTGTTAGTAATACTTAAGCAATAATTAATTGTACCCTTTTTTATGTCAAATGTTCATCTTGAGAAAAGAGAAATAAGTGGCAATTTCTCATTTTGTTAACCCTTGTTATGCTTCCCATAGAGGACAATACGTAATTTAACTGCATTTACTGAACACCTTTGATTTTCGTTTTAAAGTCAACTTATTGACCTCTCCTTGTTACAGCTGGGCACTTCGCATAATTAGATTTTAACTGTTAATAATTGCTTTGTATGAAGAATAACTCTCCATTTACTTTTCCTGCTGCTAGGATTCTGTTTTAGTTTTGTTGCTGGGAGGAAAAGACTGTTTATATTCACTGCAAGCTGTAAACAAGAAACTTAGGGGTACTGAATATTCCTGCTTGTCATTCACAAAGCACTAAACAAGCTCTATCTCTTGGATCTGGAAGCAAGGAGAATATTAAGGTCTTGAGACTGTTACCTGGCTTATGCTGTATTACCATTCTCACAAGGAAGGTTGGAAACTATATAGATTAAACAGAGAAATTTTAATGGGCTGCATCTCATTGGTATTTTCATCTATAACATATTTTTTTTTCTCTCAGCAATTGACTAATATTGTATCCTTAAGCAGTACAACAGTCTGAGTGTTTGCTTAAAGGAATGACAGATGAAAGAGATGGACAGGTCATTGAGGAGTAAGATGTACTTCATCTGAGGGGTCCTGAATGTTGTGTTTCCTGCTTCTAAGAATAAATAATAGGATTATACTGGTTGGAAGGAACACCTTAGGAGACCACTTAGAACAATCTCCTGCTCAAAAAAAGTACCAAAATTGAATTCAGATCATGGTCCAGGGCCTTATCCAATAGGGTTTGAAACCCTTGGAGGATGAAAACTGCTTAGGTTCTCTGTACTGTCACCCATCTGTTTGTTCTTTGTTCTGTCCTGTACACTGTAATGTCCCAACTTTGTCACCAGGATACTGTGTCTCATGTCACAAACCGTATTAAAGTCGAGGTGGATGACATTCACCATTGCGCTCTCATTCGCAGAACTGATTATTTTGTTGTTAAAGACACCCAGATTCAGCAAGTGTGATTTGGATCTGTAAGTGCTAGCCAGCTGCTCCCAATCACCTTTTTTGCAAGCACAGAAATAACTTCAGGGAAAACTTTCTCTTGTTACCTTATTGTATTTGTTATCCTATCTAGCCAAATGATTTTCTTTTGGTGATAAACTATACTTATATTATTGCTCATAATGACTCTGCATTCAACATAAGCTTTTCCTTCAAGTAATTTTTAAGAAAACTATTTGGCAAGTGAAATTAACCTTCTGTATGTATTCTCAAAAAGCTTATTAAAAGTTAAATTTGTAACATGTTCCAGTGAGACACATTTGTTACATATAAAAGAAGATTGGTTGTTTTTTACAGAGATCTCCAGCCTTTAACCTAAAAATTACATAAACAGGAAGCCCTGGAAAGTCATTAAATCTTGATGTTGTTCTGCTAGCTTGCCCTCTGCCCTCTGTAATCTTTATTATTTCAATTCTTTCACTTTCACACACCCAACTTGCTATTGTTTCTTGAGATTGCGTTGAACACTCACTGGCACGTAAGATGTAGTAAATTTGCTCTGCTTCCTACGTATTCTTCCATATGTGAGAATATGAGTTAGTATTTATCTGTAGTAGTACCAGCAGCTGGGAATAAGTTAGAGATAAACAAGTGCGTGCGGAAAATGGTTTGGATATACTTTTTCTGGTGACATGGGAGGAAATGTGAAATCTTAAACTTGCTTATTTTCTGAAAACCTTGATTTATAGCCCAGGTATACTTCTCTCATCTCTGAGTTGGATCTCATCCCAGTTGACCTATTTGAGTTACATGGTCACCTTTTTGGCTCCAAGCACTCATCGTGCCATAAAACAATTCTGAACCTGAGGCCTTCCGTATATTTTGAATGTGAAATTTCATCTATATGTTCAAAGTGTATAGTACTGTCTTAAGTGGTGACGTGTGGCAAAATTCCAGATGTTAACTGAATATCATTGAAAGTAGTACTTTCAATGGAAGTATCTTTAAAATCACATTCAGTTGGATCTTCAAAGCTATTAATTCTTTAACAAACTAATGACATATTGTTTTTTTTTCCAGTCAAGCCTTTCTTTTTCCAAAAGAAAGGTCTACTTTTTATTCTATACTAGTATTTAAAATAATGTGTGTGTTGAGAGTTTTGTTGGTAACTGTTAATGGAGTATCAGTCCATGCTTTAAGAATGCACAAGAATAGAATATGGAGCTGTGCTCTTCCATCATAGAGTCATCCTGTCACTTTTTTGTGTACTATGAAGGATCATTGCTTAGTTTGCTATTAGGAAGCATAGCTTTCCTTCATTTCACAGTGTTCTTGGGTGGTAAGAAAATCAAAGCTATCTGAATCCTTAGTGTGTGATCTAGACTTCAAACAGCATTTTCCTAGTAAGTTAGAAGAAGGTTGGAATGAAGCATATGGTGTCTAAATGTACTGTCATGTTTGTCTATAATATAGTATTGTTCTTGGTATATTTTGAATAATATGTGTGCATTTCTCTACTTAATCTGGAAAGTGCTTTACTTGTGTAATCTACGTTTGTTCTGCTCGGGGAATTATTCGCAGTGGAAGAACCATTCAGGTATAATTCATAAAATTGTACTTTGGGAAGACTGTTTCTCAACTTGCCTGTTTTCTGAAGTATTAAAACAAACAAACAAACAAAAAAAGAGAATGAGAAGGCTTATTAACTGCTTTTGTATGCTCTCTGTCCTTAGGCTAGATTACCTGCCAACACGTAGTAATAGGTGAAAGAGTATAAAGTGCATCCTGTCTTGCAAAATATCAGTAAAATTCAAAGTCCAAGTTGCAGTAAAATTTGTAAGTGGCTTGTACCCACTGGCAAAATAAATACAATCCAGAGAATTCTAATAGGATAGCACCCAGCGGTATCTTAAATGAGTCTAATTACCAGTCAATTCAGAGCTAAAAAAAATATTTTAGCAAAGCAATATAGCAATCTTCTTGTCAACCAAGCCCAGAAAATGTAAATAAGAATGTGAGAAAGCCAGCTCATACTGGAATTAACAGAGTGGAGTCTGG
>NW_024962262.1:25911607-26060634 GCF_019238085.1 Lagopus leucura
CCAAATAAGAGGATTATCCAAACGTAAGCTGAATTTCAGCAAATTTCTGCTATAGACAGTGTAGTGTTGCCTCTCTCTGTTACTATTCCAGATTATAAAGATTGAGGCAGAAGTGGGCTAACCAGAAACCGTTTGTTAAATGAGATAGCTGGAACATGAATGCTTGCAAACCCAGAAATTTCTTTGTATTTATGCATCAGATTTCAACACTACATTAATATTAACTGATTTTACTGACCTTATACTTGCAGTGCGGTCAGTTTTTCCTAAAACTTTCTGAATACCTGCCGATAAGTGTTTCTTTGAGTTATTTTTTTTTTTCTCCCTGTCATAAATATATGTCAATAACTGTGATTAGAAACATTTTTTTCTTCTGCTTTCATCAGATAGCCCTGCAGCACTTTGTCAGCTGCAGGTAGATGATGAGATCATTGCTATCAACGGCACAAAGGTTTCACAAATGGACCGTAGTCAGTGGGAAGAAGCCATCACCAGAGCACTAGAAACTGGAAACCTGGTCATGGATGTTAGACGATATGGAAAGAATGGTGAGTTGTTTCATAGGCAGGTACAGTATGCTCTGTAAGGCAAATAAGCTTTGTCTCTGCTGTACCTGACAGCTGAGTCTCCTTATTACCCTTACAGCAGTAATACGTATCTGAGCTAAGTAGTTTGCTAGTGTGTCTGTTGCATTTTAACACAACTTAGCTTTTTTTTAACTGCTCGTGCATTAGAAATGTTTTGGCAAACAAATCTACTAAACATTAATTTACTTACCTCTGTCTGGTGCTCTGACCTGTTTCTAAGAGGAGGTGCAGTTAATAAATAAATAAAATGCGCCACCAGCACACAAGGGAATATGAAATTTTATTTTTTCTGCCATTAGTTTCTAGATTATAGGATTAGTTTCTTGATAATTTTTAAAGCCCCTGTCCCTTCTTTCCTGTTTTCTTCAGGGAGGGTTTTTGCTGATATATAAGCTTGTAGTTGATATAGCTCCTCTGTGCTGAGTTTTGACAGTTGACCAAAACATTGTGATGCTGTAATCTCTCCAGAGTGGTAGTACCCATCCAGACTTCCATCCCAGCTGAACTTGTTGAGCTCTTCAAGCTCGCTGAGAATTTGATCAAGAGTTGGAAATGTGACTAGTGATTTAATTGAATGTAGAACATCAAAACATTACTGGGAAGTGAAGTAGAATAATTTACCAACAAATGAGGAAGAAAAAAAAAAAAAAGTGGGGCAGGAAGAAGATGAGTAATGCCTAATAGCATAAATTAAGTGAAATTGTTGCAGAAAAGCTAACTTAGTAAAATTTAAGGGATGGGGAGGGGTTTGGGGAGATGGTGTGATGGACACTAAATGAAGATGGTGATTTTTATTTTTTTTCCTTACCTTCATCAGTTTTTCTAGTTTAGACTACCTTTTTACTTTTTGCCCTGTGTGTTTCTTGAGTAGCTTGGACATGAAAATGACACTTCACTGGAAGCATGTAGTGTATGATTGAAACTGTACCTTGTGTGAGTAAAGTTGGAAGAACTTTCTTGATCCTTACTAATGCTGATGAAATAGTTTTCAATGAATACTAATTACTCTCTAATGTTGAGCTGCTATAGTCCCATGTTAGCAGAATATTTGGTGAACTCTTACATGGCTTCTAACTAACAATTGTATTTTTGGGGAAGGCGGTCTTCTCATAAATGCCCTTTGTCCTGTTTCCACAAATTCCATCTGATTTGTGTCTCTCCCTCTTTATGTGTTTCCTGCGTTATTTTAATGTGTTTTCGCTAACTCCTGTTCTTTGACATTACTGTCTGTGTTAATTTCTTGATCTCCACATACCAAAAGACTGGGGCAAAGACCAGCCTTCCCTGCCACATGTAAGGCATAAAATCCTCAATCTCACCAGTATGGGTACCAACATTATAGGTACATCTGATAATAAGTGGATTGATGCAACTTCTGGAGAACGCGTTTCAAGTGTCTCGACCATATCAACAAAAAGAGAATTCTCCAGCAGTCTTCAAAGTTCTGTGAGTGTGCGTTCAAACAGTTTTGGGATTTGGGGGGAAGAAGTAAGTGAAAACTGATTGCCATGAGGAAGGGGAGAATGGAAAAGAAGAAAAGACCTTAGAAATCTTATTCTTAATTTGCATTGTTAATTCTAAGGAACGTGCAGGTTTTTGCAAATACAATATTAAGATGCTCTGAGAACTTTCTACTGTGTTCATGAATTTATGAAAAGTATTAAAATACTTGAAGATTATAGTTCAACTAAAACATATAGACTATTTATTCTTTAGAAAATCATATTATCTCCATTGTTAGTGTAAATGAATGTTGCAGTCCAGAGGAAAAAGTGAGTATATGCTTTCAAATGACTGGCAAATAACTCCCAGCTTGCTAATGGAGTAGCTGAAATAGAAGATCTTGGCTTCTTTCTTGCAATATCAACTACCAGTTCACAGCTGGTCGTTGATCCCTGCAAAAGCTTACAGTCATTTTATGATATAATCTACTCAGGAAGTTTTAGTTTTGTATGCTTCTGTTGAAGTTCTTATATTTTGAAATGTTTCAAGATATGCAGTTCCTATCGGAGCACTGTTTAATTGAATAACTTCTGCAAATCTAATAAGCTTGAGCTCTGTTTTGTTTTCTTTTGTTTTGTTTTTTTTTTTTCCAGGGTACAGGAACAAAATTGATAAATGGCATGCAAGGAGATCTTGGATCTAATGAACAAAGAGGTAAACTACCATTGCTTTTCATCTTCTAATTGTATGGGTTTGGAGCAAGCACAGATACTAAACCTGTAATCATTACAAGCTTTGTACGGTGGCTTAAGTGAGATCTTAATGAACTAAAAAGGTATCACAGATCTAATTGCATCCAAACTGGGTGTAACTGGCTTCCACAATATGCTGAGCAATTGGAGACCTGACGACAAGGAAGTGACGGATCCTCTGTCTCAGAATTAGTTGCTGTAAACTTGCTGTAGGGATAGGGATGGAAAAGCAAAAAAAGATACAGAATTTGTTATAATTGCTACTGCATCATGTGAAGCCTGATTTAGTGTGAATATCAATTTATTTCACTGCTCTGGAACAGAGTGAAATGAGTATTGTGGGTTTTCTATTTCGTTTATGAGGATTTTGGGAGGGGTGACGGATATTGACAGTGGTTATTTTTATTGGTGTTTTTTTTTGTTGTTGTTGTTTATTTTTATTCCTGAAGAATGATATTGATAGTTCTAATATGAATAATAATTAGTTATGATGACGTGAACCATTATAATACTATCTGATGACAGTGAGAGAAATCAGGTATGTAGACTTCCTAATGGAACAGAAATTAGTGTTTCATTGTAGCTTGCATGTGCGTGGTAATTTACAAGAGATCTGCCAAAAGGTCATTTGCCCTCTGAAGATGCCTTTCAGATGACGTTAAATTGTATTATTGTTATAGTTGGACAATGTTAGATATTAAAATGAAATACTAATCAGTGTATGATGTAACCAACTAAAAACTGTATTTATGAAAGACTAGATTTTCTTTATTTCAGGGGCTTGTTTTTCTTTTTTAAATGACGTGGCTGTAGGCTGGAAGTGTGATACACATTTGTTATCCAGTGGTGATAGTCATTTAAAAGAAAAACAAAACAGCACCTCATTGATTTGTTTGTATTCTCTATATTTTTCAAATAGCATCTGAACCTATTTCTTTGAAAAACTTAAAAAGGCGGTCACAATTTTTTGAACAAGGTAAATCGAAGAGCTAACATTTCATGTACTTTCATGAAATTGTTCCTGCTGCACACTCTTCCTAACCATTCTGGTGCCGGGTACTCTGCCTCTTCAGCATTGTTTGCTACAGTTATCTTGAAGCAACGTAATTCATTTCCCTTCTTTCCCCAGGGTCATCAGGTTATTCTTACAATTCATGGGTCTACCTTTGTGGTAATGGGTCTTTGTGTGTTCTCTTATATTTATAGCTTTTTTTAATCTCTTATATGTTGTTCATATTTCTTTTATACACTGGGTTAAGAGCAAGATGGATAGCACTCTGTTCAGATTTGCTACTACCTACAAAACAGAATAATATTGAACATTCCAGCAGAGGCAATGTGCAGAATTCAAACAGCTGTTATCAAAATACTTAACTCTGAATTTGAGTTTATTTGGAGTCGTAGCTGTGCACATTCTTCAAAATTGGTGGAAAGCAGCAGTAACCGACTCTTCACTATGTGGTGAAGTCTCTAGATCTTGAAAAGGCCAGTATGAATTTTGAAATGAATCTTCTGGCTTTTGAAGATAAAATAAATAAATAAACAAAAATTAGGCACTCAATTTTGGTTTTGTAGGTTGCATTTTGGTGTTCTGCATGTCACAACTCACATACTTCCACTACTGTATGCCTAATATTGTCTTCAGACTACGTATGCCTTGCTTTTCATTGTGCCTGAAAGTGAAATTCTGGCCCGCTGGAAGTCCAGTGTGAATTTTGCCAAAGATTTAAGTGGAACCAGGGCTTAGCCTCAGTGATAATGGCTTTCATTTGTTGAGAAGTGATATGTGAAGCGCTGCAACGTATACCTGTGTTTGTGGTTTTGTGATTCTTTTTGCTATATTGTATCTTTGATAAGGTGATATTCTGTTGTTGGTTGTTTGTGGCTGTTTTTTAGGCTATGAAAACTGTTTGAATTGTATAGCAATACTTGTAGTATTTCACTTCTGATTGAGGGGAAGGAAAAGTATGTATTTCTAGAGTATGCACTCAATGCAATTTTGCTTATTTTTTGATTTCTTTAATATACTGATATGAAAGAAGTTTCTTTTTAAGGCTGTACAGGCTAGCATAGTCTTACAGGGATGAGAGGAGATGTCCTTTGTATCCTAAATTAAGGATTTTGCAATCTGTTGCATTTATGCATTTTTAAGTGAAATTTGAACAACTAAGTAACAAGGATACTAACAACAAACAAAAATAATTACGTAAGATGATGCTTGGGAAACAATTACTCTTAACTTAGTGCTTCTCCACATTTTCTCAAGTTTTAATATATCAGCACATTTATATATATATATATATATATATATATATAAATTATATAAATTATATAAATTATATATATATATATATATATTTTTTTTTTTTTTTAAAGTAATTTTGGCACAAGCTAAGACCAAGCATCATATCCTCAAATACTGTATGCTTTGAGGTGAATGGTGACAAGCTTAGCAAATTCACATGTACTTTGGAGAGCAGGAAAAAAGGGCAGTTGGAAACAGTCACCTACATTAGTTGAAAGCACCTGGTGTATTCTGAGCTCTAATAAGTGTGTAGTAGGATCAAATGCAAGCATGGCTTACTATTGAAACAAAAATTTCATTTGAAGTTCAGACTTTCTACACTTGGATAGGTATTAAAGTAGTTAGTATTGTTCTAATAATTCCTATTTTTTTGTTGTTGCTGTTTTCTGTTTTCCTTTCTACTCCCAAATCTGACAGGAGGCCCGGAGCCTGCAATGCCTGATGTAAGTAGTGTTTACAAACTACTAATTAGGTGCATAGTTATTGTCTTTTCTAGAAGTCGATTGCTTTCTATTGCTTTTTTTTTTTTTTTTTTTTTTTTTTTCCCCCCCCACACTGCTTTAAAATTCCAATCAAATCAGGGTACTGACATATTTAATGTGTAAAACAATGGTTGCCTACTGTCCCTTTGAGGAGACTGAATCAGGTTCTTGCTACTCTAAAGCTGTAGTTCTTGTAATGGCTTTTACTTCTCACTTTAAGTTAAAATGTAGAGTGTTGATCACATGTAGTAAGATTGTATTAATTCATTTGCATGTTGTATTAGCTCCCAGTCCCATCCATTAGTGCTCCAAGTCGTCGGGTTTGGGATCAAGAAGAAGAACGAAAACGACAAGAGAAATGGCAAAAGGAGCAGGATCGTTTATTGCAGGTAACATTAATCTTTGTGACTTTGTGTGTGGTAACCATTAGAGAGGAAAACTTCTCTTGACTTCTGTGACTCTTACTGATGGCAGAAGGGGACTTTCAGATACATTTGCTGGGCTGCACAATCATATACACAATTTTTCAGTAAGGAAAGAGGGAAATGCATTAGTAAGTTTCACAAAATCAAACCCAGACTGTATATTCACTACAGCCAGAAGTGCTCAGTCATCAGAAGGCTGATTTGCTCTCATTGGCAAAACAATTTACAACAAGGCAAGACCTAAGTCATTTTTTGAATGTATATTTTATTTTCTTGCAAGAAAATTCTCTAGGATGTTTTACCATCCATTCAAGACATTGGCTGCCTTCATCTCTGAATATAAAGTAGTACCATGGTTAGATGCCTGCTAGTGTTCTAATATTAAGCAGTCAGCTACTCATTTGGAGTCAGCTTGGTTCCCAGTACCTCAGAAAGCCAAACCATCTGACTGGTGCAAATTCACCTCAATAATCAGATACCAGAGATAGAGGAAAATGTTGCAAAAGGCATGAGCAATGTTTGCTATCTTAAGATAATACACAAAAACCAAGCACGTGTTCCAGGATTGAGCAGGCTTATGCTTCACTGAGCTGAGGTCTTTACTGTAAGATGTATCTCTGGAAATTAAATTATGTATGTAAGGTCTGTTGGCTAGCAGAAGCATCAGTAAATCTCATTTACTCTGTGCAAGCCATCTTAAATAGCATTTAAGCATTCAGCAGTAAATCATGATGACAAAACAGAGTTTAACTATTCTCTTGCTTTTTGGATGTTTCAGTTTTGTCATTCCTTTTAGCTTTCAAAATCCACGAGGCAGGAGTTGCGACTTATAAACATATTTGTGATATCTGTTATGGCTTGGGTGCACAATTTGGCATCTGGAGAGATGCCTGTAAGGAGGATAAGCCTTGGCTTCTCTTTCATTGAGAATAGTTGAATCCCTCTGCCATCACTTCTCCTTGTTTCCTTTTTTCACACTTGAAAAGTTAAATTTAGCCAGAGTAATAATGCTATTTCTCTTTCGCATGATCTTATTACTTATTTAAAAACCAGAGAAAGGAAGCCAAGTCTTTATTTGCTAATTTCCAGCATCTTAGAAGGAACTTTTGCAATTCCTGCATATTTTGCTTTTCCCAAGACTGAGATGGTGGTTGACAAAATCAACAAAATGTTTACTGTGTATCTTGAGTAATGCCTTAGGACACTGCATTGATTTCATATTAAAACCAGTCATAGGACAAAACTGGAGGTCCAAAATAAGCTTTTATTCAGATGAACTTTCTGGGAGACCAAATGTTCTTGCTGAAACCAAATTACTGCCTCATTTCACTTAGTCATTGCTTTATATTTGTCATATTACTCTGGCCAGTTCCAAGTTAAATATAATTACTCTGTAATCAAGAAATGTTTTAGATAGCTTAATTCCCAACTGAACAAAAATCAGCTGTAACGACAGGGAATATAGCAGATGTGAGGTCAGTTGTTATGAGGCTTATCATAAAAGAAGCCTAGATTCTCTGAAATTGATGAGTGAACTCCTTGTGATGGTATTTAAGCCAGAATGCAATTCATTTGTGGCTCATCTAATGTCCCAGAGGAGCTCAAGCATGTTTATACCAAACTCATTAAATAAAGAGTAGAATATTTTAATGCAATTAAACCAAATTCTTTATTTGTGTGTTTAATTTCAATTTAACCTAATAGGAGAAATACAAACGGGAACAAGAAAAACTGAGGGAAGAATGGCTACGAGCTAAGCAAGAAGCTGAAAAAGAAAACTCCAAATATTTAGATGAGGTAAGCTGTTAGTATGGCATCACTTTTGTCTGTTCAGTTTCATGGTGGCTTTTTAAACTACTAGTGGGAAGATATAATAAAATAATTATTTGTATGTGTATGTCATTTATCTCCTTGTTTTGGAACATAATTGCTCCTAAAGCAAAATGATTGTCTATGACTTAACAGAGATTGGTAAAATGCAATGAAGAAATCAAAATGGAAGGAGTTCATGGATTTGCTAATAACAGTAAGGATATATTGGCAAAATGTTACGAACTGTATGAATTATCGTGACAAGAATCAAAGAGTCACCTTTATTGTATAATATTTACCTCTCAGTATTACATCTTGAAATTTTGCTTCAGTACTTGATCATTAGGTGTGGTTTCTAACTTCCAGGCTGTTTGCTGGCATTCAGTTTCTCCTATCTTTGGAGAATTTACATATCAAATCAACTTCAGCTTTGCTATCATATATTTTTAAAACTTTGAATGTGTGTTGTTTCTTTTGGCTGCTTATGAGAACGTAGTTCTTTTGCTGAGCATAGGAAGTATCTGTGATACCTCTTCTCTTTTGCTACGTGAACATAGCTTCAGGCACCCCAGCCACATCAGCTGTGTTCATGTTGTCATGAGCATCAAGACTTTAAGGCATAGGATTTCAATACTGAAAAAAACTTGTTAGAGCTGTTCAAAGACTTTGCTGTACAGGAATGTAAAATGCTTCATCAAAAAAAACCATTAAAATTTTGGATGCACAAATCCTTAACTGGCAAAGAGTATTTGTTCCCTATAGTTAAAACTTATTTTGACCACTGAAAGACCTTTTTCATGTTTGAGACAAATGTTAGTGGTAAGTCAGATACTTAACTTTGTAATGGCAGGAGAATATAGGAGGCTTGGGGGTTTCCTCCACATGATGATTCCTGTGAAATACATTGGTCAGGTACACACTTGCAGTAGCTGTCTTAGGTAGGTCTCCAGTTTGGGAATTAAAAAAAACTAAAAAATGTTGGGTATCATGAAGAGTTTGGTTTTGGTGAGGATTTAAGTGGAGATGGAACGGAATGTAAGAAGTGTTCTAAAAAGCAGAATGTTTCACATACTTGTGGACACACTGCCAGTGATGCTTGCTAGGGCTGCTGTGTGGAATGAAGCTCATGCATTAGAAGAATGTGCCAGCAGGCACACATTCAAAAAGAAAGCAAAGTACACCCTGTCTTTTGCATTTGAGAGTATTTGGGATGCTTTTTACACCAGCCTTCCCATGTAGAGTAAATAACCTTTTCTGATTCAGCAATCTGACTTCAAAAAAAAAAAAAAAAAAAAAAAAAAAAGGCACCAAAAAAACCCCAACAACCAACACACAGAGCTCCGTCCCCTAAAAATGTTATTTCTTTTATCTGCCACAGGAACAAACTGTTATAACCTCAAACATGATCACAGTCTCTGCACGAGCTCCATCTGCCTCCAGCTGGAGGGCAAGCCCTGAAGTGAGTACTCCTGAGGAGCCAGAAGGAGATGGAGGAAGAGAGCTGGCAGCACACTTGCTGGCCAGGGAAGAAGAAAGGAGGCTTCAGGAGGAAGAAGAAGCAGCCCTGCGTGTTGAGCGAGAAAGGGAACACCAAGAACTAGAGCTTGAGAGACAACGTAAAGAAAGGGAACAGCAGTATGCTGAGGAGCAGAGGCGGCGGGCAGAGATGGAGGAGCAGAGGCGGCAGGCAGAGATGGAGGAGCAGAGGCAGCAAGCAGAAAGGCAGAGGGAAATGTCAGTGGAGTCATCTCAGTACCAAAGGTCTGCACTTAGAATGAACTCTCCCTTCTGCAGAAAAATTGAAATACCTTTCCAAATGGAGTTCATGTCTTGAATATGTGCATTCATGTCAGGTTCTTACTGTAGATTTACTAGTGCAAGACACTACATGATAACCTAATCATATTGTAGTTCAGCAGTAAAATAGTAAAGCTATCCCAGTTTTGCCATCCTTTGCTCATTGCGTAAGCACGATCATAATTACAGGTGACTGAGTTGGCATAATTTGAGCCCCACCATTCCTTAGTCTCTCTTGTTGCAAACCACTTCTTCACCTTGTGCAGACCAGTTTTCTTTTGTGCTCTAAGAGTATAGAAATAATTGTGTCAATGGTTTACGGGCTGGTTCGGCCCAGTTCCGTGACTAGAGGGGAGGAGGGATTTTGCAAAATCCGTACCTCCGGAAAAAGGGAACAGGGGACCCCAAAAATAGTTAAAAACAGCAGCAATGATCAGAGGAGAAACAAACTAACTTACTAAATATAGTATCGGAATGCAAGATAACACACCGTAATACCATATAATCAGAATTGAAGCTAATAAATCAAATATAATGAGAGAATGTCTGAAAGGTGGATAGGCCTCACCACAATGCTGAATTGAGATGCGCAGTCCAGTTGAGCAGCAGGGAGACAGGAGGAGAGCCCATGAAGAAGAGCAGACGAAAAAGAGCGCATCAGGTGACCTTGCCAGGAGTTGTATCTCCTCTCTGTGTCCACAAAGTCCCCTGGGGAATGTAGTTCTTCTCTTCTGGGCAGGTACCCAGGAATTGAGCATTAACAGTTAAACTCCCAATGCCCCACATGATGTTATGAGGTGGAATACCGAAAACCAAGAATCACAAAACTATGACAAATTGCACATTCATTTTGGCATTTCAGCTGAGGGAAGAGATTTAGAAGTGAATGGATGATAACTTAAAATTCTGCAGCCTGACTGCCAGTGCTCATTGCTATAAATGGTATTGTATTACACAGAGCATCCTGCTAAGACTGAATAAAATGCTATTCTTTCTTTCTTAAGGTAGAAGAATCAGGTATGAGATGAAGTCATTCCTCTTGAATGGAGTACTCTATTAACCCACTTCTTCTCATTTTTAAATAGATACAGATAAAGTAATTGTCACCAAATCAAAGATGACCTGAAGCACTTAATATGAAGATTTGTAAGAACTCTAGTGCAAATTGAGAGCCAGTAGCTCAAAAATACAGGGCTTTCAGAAGAAATATCAAGTTAACTCTTTTCTAACAAAGGCATGACTGATTCCTCTATCATTTTAGTTCAACAGTGCAGCAGTAAGGTTTAGTTGTGCCTGTGTGCTAATTTCTCAATGAAAATCATCATCATGTATGAGTTAGCAAATATTGGCTTAAGTATTGTATTGTGTTGGATTTATCCACTTTGAACATATTTATCCTTGAGCATTAAAGTGTTTCTTCCATTACCACCTTCATCAGCTTGCTTAAAATTAATAAATAAAATAGTTTATAAATGCAAATTTTTGCGTAGAAGTTTTCCGACTACTGCTTCAGGTGTCACAGGAGATTAATCTGCTGTGATTAATGCAGAGATTAACGCAGTAACTTTTCCTTGTTTCTTGTGCACTTAGCTTACTGCCTTGCATGCAGCAGGCTTGACTGTTTCCCTTGAGGATTTTTCCCTTTTTTTGAACAAGCAGTAAGAGATGATTGAAGATAACACATGATTAAGTTATATCTTAAGAGAAAAAAATACGATTCTAAAATTGCATATATTTGCTGGCGAGACTGTGAGATCTGGAGTTTCTTTAGCTCATGGTGAATTACTTCTGCTGAGCAAAGCAGAGGCATGGCTGTTACAATTGGTTGTTCTTGGCAGCTGCACTGGAGTATCTCTGTAGTTTAGCTTGCTCCATTTGCGAGATAACAAGGCATTGTGCAGTAACTTGTAAAGCTGCTGTGATATCTGCATATCTAAATCCTTGATATATGCTTCAGTCTCAGGGAATATGATTACTTCTGAGGTTGCTGCAAAAGGATGCATGTTGCTGAACAAGGATGGCTGTGCTGAGTAGTAAAGGAATAAGCTCAATCAAATTGGGATTTTAAATAACTAGTGCTAAATGCTTCCATTACAATGATATCCAGAGATTTGGCTTGAAATCTGAAATACTGCATAACTGTACGTAAAAGCATAATGCTGCAGAGAGCTGATAGCTGATACTCAGCTGATGGCAGAGCATTGAGACTGGGGACAGGCAACTGGAAGAACTTTGTCTGTAGAAGTTTGCAGATGTTTCTCTATGGATTACAGACTGCAGCCACGAAATTCGCTAGAATATGCATCTAATTCTTGGAGAACTTCTGTGTTTGGACAAAGCTTATCTTCTGGCTTTGAAATAGATGAGATAATCACTGTCATATATTGATATTTTTTCAGTGTCCTAGTCTGTTTTTAATCTTCTCCCTCATGTTTTCATATTTGATTAACATCTGAACTTTGTATTTTCTGTATATGTATATTATTACTTCAATTTTGAGATTGTTTTAATAGATAATTGCTTTTATCTGTATGTTGCTTCTAGACGTTATGAGCGCTATGAAGTATCTAAAATAACAGAGAACCAACCTGGCCAACATCTCATTGACAGGTGAGAAGAAGTGCAATCAATATATAGGTAGAAATATCTTCAGCAATAAGTTTTAAGCATGCAGGCATGTAAAAGTTTCTACTCCTCACTTACAAAAAGGTAATTTCAGGCTCTAACAGCCTTTCTTTTTCCAGCTTCTTTTTTTTTTTTTTTTTTTTTTTCTCCTTGTATTTCTGACTGATAAAATTAAGGCTTCTTAGATCTTTGTGTTTCTGAAAGCTTTTGTCTGTTTTCTTAAGGATCTGTTTTCAATATTTTTGTCAGGAAATATTTACAGTTCTATGTATATCTTTGTACATAAAGATAGTGGGTTTTTTGTTTGTTTTTAAATAGGCGTTACGAGCGCTATGAATCTTCCAAAACCATCGAGGAGCAACCTGGTCAGTCGTTTTCTGACAGGTATGTATGATACTGAATTTAAGAATAGACGGTGGTGATATAGGATCATAGAATATTCTGAGTTAAAGGCACATGTAAGGATCACCCTTTATTGTCTTCATTGCCTGCCTTTGGACACTTTGATAGTTCTGTGTCCTTCATATGTTGTGGAACCCAACCCTGTCCCCAGTGCTGGAGGTAAGGCTGCACAGCACAGTGCAGAGTGAGACTCTCTTTGTCAGAAATCCTTGAAACTTCTGATCAGCTTTGGCCATTGGCAGCTGCTGCAGTTTTTATGGTCTGTTTTTGTATTGAGAAAACAAGCAACCAACCAAACTCTTGGCAAATTACATGCTGTGCTGTAAACAAGAGTTAGTCAGTCAGTCAGGATTTTACTGGGAGAAGCAGAACTATAAGGAAGTAAATATGTGGGTGGTATTGGACTTACCTGTCTGGAAAACAATTTCTTGGTTGTGTCACAGTGTGCTGTACAAATTAAGGTGCAGTCATCCCAATGAAGATTGTGAAACTTACAAACAGCAAACAGGGAAGGATGTGACAGACAGCAGCAGCGTATTTATCAAGATGTGCTGATAAATGTGCCACCTGCTAAATGTGCCTTGTTTTGTGTGTTTTTTTTTCCCTATACTTATTTCTACAGAATGTACTAGCTGATGCTGTTCCCTGGACTTACTGAATAGACAGCTTTTCTTCTAGCTTTTATGTTTTGTCTATGGTTTAGAAAATGCCGAATTAGCCTAAATCAGAATATTTCTTTTCAAGCCTTTGTTGTAGATGGCATCTCACAGTACTGAAAGATCATGTCTGCTGTGCATTTAGTTAATTCTTGCTGTTGAAGTAAGCATGCCTTATTACATAAAGAGTAGCCCCAGATTTTACAAGGAACCCATAGTGAATTTATCTGTATATCTAATTTCAAAAGCTGCATGCATTAGATAGTTATCTCTTGTGTATGTGTATGAGGAAGACACTCAAGTGCTTAAAATCAGCCCAGACAAGGTCAACCCGGTCTTTGGATCTCCTGCTTAATGAGAACTGCTGTGCATTCATTGCATAGGTCCCCAAGATGGAACAAATAATCAAAATCTGGGGAAGCAGAAAATTTGGTGCAGATTGTTTATGCATCCTTTGTCTGCAGCCAGAGGACAAGACTCCCTCAGTATATTTTTATGCATCCAGTACTGTACTAATAAGCACACTGCAGAAGCAGCTTTGAGCTGTGTACCGAGAAAAGATTTCTGTTCCTTTCTGAAGTGTTTTAAACAAGAAATCTGGATGTGTTACTTCAGACTAATAATACAGCACAGAGGTGTTGCTGAAGGTCCTGTGTAGTCAGAAACTCAGCTTTTTGCTCTTTGCCTTCCTATATAGAGAATGGCATCTCTTGGCTAAAACTCATTAAAAAATTATGCTGCTGGGTATAATCAGTGAGTAATAAGTTTCCTGAGAACAATCTGAGTGCAGTGTTTGAGGAGGTATTTAGCTTACAGTCTAGTGGTGTGTGCTGAAGTGTGATTTAAGTTACTCATGAAATTGAACCATTTATGAACTTGCTTTTAAAGTTATTGCTTCTTGACTGTACTCTTTGGAGAGCTTCCACAGCGAAGGGACTTTGCTTTGAACATACTTTTGATTAAGCAAATACAATGGTCAGTCCCTCATACTTTCAGCTGAAGCACTGGGAATGTTCAATACTTGATTTCAGCTTTCAGTATGTGGTTATCTATGTTGTGCAATACTGGCACCTTTTTGACACTTGAATATCCTGTTAGTCTTTGGTTTTTGTTTGTTTACTGGATTGTTTTTTTATTGCAAGCATTTGATCAGAAGGACACTGAAAGAAAGGGGCTGTGTATCTGTAGTCTGCACTAAGATCTTTATCCTTCTTGGCTGAGTGAATGTTTCCTGTATCTTTAGGAATAAATCCAAGTCAACTACAGAGCTGAATGAATTCAATGCAAATAGAAATAGTAAGTACTTAATTTATATTATTTTTTATACTTATTTTTAAAACAGGTATATCAGGAGCAGTTATCCTAAGAAAATTAATTAGCAAAGTACTTTTTCATAGCTGAATGATGGTTTGAATTTTACACTATGGCACAATACAGTGAAGCTCTAAAAACAAGAGGATATTCGTACCATCAACTGGATAAATATGATTAACTCCTATCTTGAAGTAGTGCTGATTGCAAAGAGATCTTAGATGCTGGAGTTTTAGATGATTGAAAGCGCAGAAGATGAAACTTATCATGCCTGTATATAATTGAAAATGCTTCTTCTCCTGATATGTTGACTTGGCTTGGTATATGCAGTTGTTTTTATTGACTGATGTTTTCAACACGTTTGCCATTTTCAACTTTTGTTAGCTTAGAAATAACACAAGTGAAAATCAGCTCTTGATACTGTCATAGTGGTTCTGCAGTTTCCTGGACTGCGCTTTGTTGCTGCCTTTCTTGAGTTGTCCATCAGTTGTTACTGCTTCTCTAGAATAAAGAGTGAGGAAGACTATCTAAGTATTATAAAACAGAAAGATTCTGAAAGCTACACCTATGTCTAAAACATGGTTAATAAAGGTAATCATAAAGTAAAAGGCGCCATAGAGGAAATACTGTAAATGGACAGCATTGGTTTCACACATTAAAGCTCAGTCCTTGAAAGTAACGGGAGAATACACTTCCACGGTATTTTATAATGGTAATGGATGGCAATAAAGTTAAGAGCGCATATGTAATCAGAGTTGTATTGAAATTTAAATTGAAGTGACTTACTGTTGAGTAACTTTCTTAATTAGATGATCTTACTGTGAGGGATAATTACTGGGTTCAGAAAATAAAGAAAAAAGTGTTGTCCTCTAACTGTCAACAGAGACGAGAGAAAGAGGGCTTGTTGCTTTCCTCTTTCAAAAATTTAAACAGGTATTGAAAGGTCTTTTACTGCATAATCTCATTTCCACTGGTTAGTTACCACAACATCCAAGTAATAGACATTCTGTATTAATTTTTTTATATAGACATATACACAAATGTAGAAACAAGCTTGAGAATGTGATGATGAATGCTTCTGGAGTTATACTTGGAGTACTAGATGCTTGACAACTGCTTTTGTGCATGTGTCTTGTCCTAACAGATACTCAGAGCAAGTATTCAGAGAGGTCCTGGAACATGAGTGAGTCACAGAAGGAGCCTCAGAAGGAGCCTCAGAAGGAGCACAACCTGTCTGCAGCAGAGTTAGAGAGGCAACAAATCCTTCAGGAAATGAGGAAGAAAACATCTCTACACACAGACAGCAGCTGGATTAGGCAACGCAGTTCCAGTGTGCATAAGGAGCCAATCAGTCTGTACAGCAGTAGTATGAGGAGGTAGGAATCATGTTAAAAATTAACTTTGTCTCTCATCAGATATTTTTGTTTGGTTATTCTAAACTTCAGCTCCTATTACAGAGCACTGAAACAAATCCAGCATGTAAAAAAGCTTTAAGGTAAACTGAATAGCAGTGCAAGTAGAAGAAGGTAATTGTATTCCAGCTGGGATTAGAGAGTTTTTTTGCAAGTAAAGTGTGTTTGTGTGTGTGTATGGTCTGCAAATAACTGTTGATTTCTTGGCTGATATAACAGCACTGGAAATCGGTAGTACTGACAGATGTGCCTAAGAATTTCAGTAAAGTAATTTATTGTGGAAATTACTGTAGCTGAAGAGTATAACACTTTAACAGAAGTATTGGATCAGAAAGTCTCGAGTTCATTTCTTTCTGTAAGTAATGTATGAATGTTGGGTTTGTCACTTAGGAAACACTTGAGTTATCAGTCAGGAGAATATTTGGCTAATGGGCAAGCACCTTCTTCATAGACAAGGTGGCTGTCCAGCCTATATGGATTGTTATTTTCAATCTGGTATCCCTTAAAGACTACAAAAACAAACCCACTAACTGAGGTCTGTTGCTGTACAATGGATTCTGGCATAGTTCACTCTGATAAGGCTGCAGCAAAGAGTGTTTTACTCTTACTGTACAGATATCAAGTACTACCTCTCCTTCACCTCTGTTTTTTTTTTATTCCCTTGAGACTAGGACTGTACACAAAGGATAATTTGCAGTTCAAATATTAAAGTCAGTGTGTTTAGAATACCCTCATGATTAGACAAATATATTCATGCTAGAAAATCTTAAAAATCATAAAATATTTTTCCTTTTTGAAATCAGAATATAGCTCTTCTTCATCTGTACTACCATTTACATGCATATATGTATCTGTGTTACAGAGGGGAGTCTTTGGACAATCTTGATTCTTCAAGAACAAGCTTGTGGAGGCACCACTCGAGGTTGAACCAGTCCTCCTCCACTTCATCTCTGTCCTCTAATCAAGATCACAGCCGCCCAGTGTCCACATCAAACCGGGCCTATATGTGCACTCCTTCCTCTGCCAAAGTACCTCCTGTGACCACCTCTGTGAGAGCCCCACCTGCATCCCAGGCAGCCCCGCGGGTGCAGTCTCCTGTTTCTGCTTCCCAGCCAGGGTCGCAGATGCGCAGCAGGTGAGTAGGTGCCCCTCAGCTGGGAAGACACACACATTAGGCTGTGTTGAAAAGTGGTCTCTGTAGATGCGGTGTTCTGCAGCAGCATTTACACAATATTAATTAATAAGTCTGAAAAGCACCTGCAGTTTTCTTGGTGAATGGGACAGTGGAAATGTAGGCTGGTATGACTTCCCTGCTCCAGTAATACAGAAAATTCCTCAGGTTTGTCATCAGTGCTTCACATAGGTTAAGAAAAATGAGCTGGAATAATAAATCTCCAGTCTCAGAGCTGTATGCTGGTTACTTAGTAAAAGCCTACTCCAGTTAGCATTTCTGATATTTGTTTATTGAGGTGTGTTTTAACAGCAGATTTCTCAAATGCACACTTTATGGCTGTCATATTCATTTCTCTTCCCCTCTTCCTGGCATTTGGTCCATCTCATCTTAGCACTCAGGAATGCTCATAATCCATGACCCTGGAGAATTTCAGAGTAGGATGTTTTTTTCGTCTTGGAGGAGAAAGCAAGGATTGCAGCCTATTTTGAAACAAAGTGTTATTTAGTTGTGATAGATAGCTCTGCTCTTTTATATACTTGAAACATTTTAAAAACACCTTGGGATAAGATCATCCACACACAATTACATGTATTGTATTTAATAGCACTGTAAACATAGCTACACTAACTCTTAAACTCTCAGACACTTTTTGATAAATTGACTTTAAAAAAAAAAAAAAAAAAGATTTTTACATTCTTTTTAATGTAAAAAAATGACCTACCTAAACATGTGTGCTTATCTTGTTCTCATTTCCATTTTCTGATTTGCTAACAGTTTGGTAGATCTAAGGAAATCTAGCTCTGTATGGCTCACGTTCAAAGAGTTAATACTGTATATTCAGGACTAGCCTCCTGTTATCTAACAAGGTGCAGATGATAGGACTTGGGGTGCTAAAAAGTAGCCTTCAGGATGATCTTCTGCAAATAAGAAACGAGGTAGGAACAAAAAAGCAGTGTGTTTTTACTCTCTAAATGTAATGCAGTTTCAAGTTTATTTGTAGAAGGTATTTTATACAGTGAAATCTCTCCCAGGAATGTGACAAATTTCTTCATCTGTTCCTATGTAACTGTGATCTTAATTATAACACTTTAGCTTTCCCTATAATATAACAATATTCCTCTTCAGTTTATTTTCCTTGAGCAGCTTAGTAGTCCACTTTTTACCAGCATGTTTTTGTTTTTAATCTCAAGAAATCTTTAACTTTTTTCTTTTAAACCTTTTCAAGCTGGTTTAAAGGATATTTGTTCTGTATCTAGGTCAGTCAGTGGGAGGAAAATCTGTTCATACTGTAATAACGTTCTGGGCAAAGGAGCAGCCATGATCATTGAGTCTCTTGGTCTTTGTTATCATTTACATTGTTTTAAGGTGAGAGCTGGGAGTAAAGCTGTGAAGAAACAGGAACTAATCAGAAGCACGCATGGCTACTCAATGTTATGCTCACAGGGGCTCTACTAAAATCACCTGCTTTGCCTTCTACTCTGAAGTGTGTTACCTGCAGATTTCCATGAGGCAGTCCTATCTGCAGGCATTTAGCACTCAAAGTTAATGAGAAGGGATTTTGGAAGTATGTGGTCATGTTGACTGTAAGACCACATATCTTTCTTAGAACTGACAGCAAAAAAATCCCATATACAGAAATCAGCTGGGGGCAAACACAGGAGAATAAATTCCTTTTGCAAAAGTTGTAAAAGTACTTGTAGTTCCCGTCTGAGGACTGAATGAGGAATTACTCTGCTTTGGAGGTGCCATTTTACCTTCCATTTTCCGTGGCTTTAATAAAGCCCCTTCTGTGTCTCACTCAATTATCAGGAGTATTAAAAGAGGTTGACTCAAAGATCTACCTAGTGCTGCCCAATGTGGATAGTAGTCAATAGAGACTGGTCTTCACTCCAGGCCTCCAGAGCATGTATTCTGGACGAGCAATCTACCTGTAGATCCTCACCTACGTAAGGCAATCAAATTTCTTCTAAAATGTCTTAAGATTAAGCGAATGATTAGCCATCCACAAAATTCATTTCTATTTAAGCAGACACGTTTTCAGTAGATAGTTATTTTCATAAATTCTGTGAGGATAGTGTTAGTCTTTTCAGAAGTGGTTCATATCCGTAGCAAAGTTTTATTCAGCCACCATAGGTAAATTGTTTAGTGTTAGTCTGAAAGCTATCTAGCCCTTTATTAGTGTGTTAAAGAAAAATGAAATTGTCCCTTCTTTCCACATAAAAACTCGTTTCTGTGATGCAAAATCAGGAAACTGGGGGACACACAAGTTTGAGTGCCGAAGGACTGAGGACCCCAGCACATGTGCTGCCATATGGAAGTCTGAGAGAAGCACACTCAGGTGTTCTGTGTCAAAATCATTGTTTCCATCTAGGCAACAAATTCTTCCTTGTTGAGCTAGCTTGCAGAGAAACTGAAGTTCGAATTCAATTTAATGAACTAATCTCTAAATGGTGTCTGGTCTTTCTTTGCTTAGTTGGTGTATCTCTGCTATCTGTTGTCCAGTCGGCACCTTAAGATACTTCCTGAGTTGATTGCATTTCAGTCCACTAACTGTTACACGTTTGCTTCTAGTGATTGTGGGTTTATGGTACAAGCTTTGCTGGATTTAATCCAAACTCTCTTTTGAAGAATTTTGTTTCTTCAGTATTTTGTAAGGTGTTGTTAATTACTCATCTGTCATGCAGTGCGTTGCCTGTGAATGTGACCTTGGGGGATCCCGCTCTGGAGCTGAAGTCAGGATCCGAAACAACAAACTCTTCTGCAATGACTGCTATCTCAGATTTAAAAGTAAGGCAGCTTGACTGCAACATGCATGACTATGGTTGTTCTTGGTGCTGTGAAACTTCAAGCGTTTGTATAGCTGAATCAGATGATAGCTTTTGTGCTTTACTTTACATTGCTGTGTTAATTAATAGGTTCAGAAAGGTTTGATTGCCAGTTTCTGTTTTTTTGTAGGGTAGTCATTCTAAACTTCTAATGTCCTGGTAGCTGTTTTTACCACCTTGTTATTGAGTAGTTTCAAACACAACGCAGCGTAATCATCTTGCTTTCTTCATAGATCTGAGAAAATGGTGTCAAGGAGTTGTAAGTTGCTGAGCAGTCTTCTCTTGATAGCAGAGGAATCTTTTTGAAAAACTGTCTACATTGATTTAAAAAAAAGTAATTTGAGTATGTATTTAGTTCAATTCTAGCACATAATTGGAAAGATATTAATTTATCCTATGCAGGTGGCACAAATGCTGCTTTCTTTTTGCAATGCTATTATTATTTGAATTATAGGTCTGTGATTGGTTATTCACTTAGGTACAAGTTCAGCAGGAATTGGTTTACTTACAGATCTTAATTAAAAGGTGCAGTATATATTTTTTCCTTTATTATAGTTTGCAGAATTCTGATTTACTGGAGCATGATGTTAAGGCTTTGAATAATAATGGTGATGTTTTTTTTTCTGCTGTCATATATGATGGTAGACAACCTCCTAGTTTTGAGAAGCCTCTGGAATTTGATATAACTCTACTTTTAGAGTTATATACTCTACTTAGAAAATAAGGAATTCTTTAAAGTGATTAAATTCAGCTAATGGAAAGGGCTTCTGAATGATTTCCTGGGAAACATGTGCGTGTTTCTACACGAGCTGGCACATTTTTCTCACTGTGGTCCAGAAGGCAGTGGAGGAAGCAGATACTCACGCTACAACACATGAGCAGGACTTGGGCATCTGCTGGCTGAGAACCCAGCTCAGAAAAAGAAAAATGTTGCATCTGATGCTTTTGCTGTTTTCAGGCTCTTTCTGGCTTGCAGGAGAAGGAAAATTTGCCCGCACCACAGAAATAATTGTGTGGTTGCCGAAAAGAAAAAAACCCACTACTTGATACTACTGGTGCATTCACAGAGGCTAACATTAGGTGCAGGGAAACCTCTGTGATCAGTGGAAAGAAGAAGAAAGTCATTACCTTCCCTCTGAAGAGCACTGGTGAGATCTCTCCAAATTGCTGTTCAGAGAAACTCTTTTTGTTGAGAACAAAACCATGCCAAAGTGACCATGTTCCTCTTTAAGGCACCCAAATGTGTGAGCAATTCAGTCTGGAGCCTGCTCATGTCATTTTAGCTTTCCCTATCTTTTCTTTTGTATGCAAAACTGCTGGATGAGTTTGATAAGTTTGAAACTAAAAGGAGTCTTCTTATTTAGTCCCTGATATGGTAGTATTTTGTGATGGCAGTAACCAAAAATTTTATCTCAGATCAAGCGCAATTTAGTCTCTCTCTGACATTATAGCTTATAAACTCATAATGTTGAGTAGCCTTTCAGGAGAAAAGTTAATCTGTGAGAAGTGGTTGTATACCCTTCCCGTCAGACTGCATCTTCCTGGGTGAGTGGGCACCTCAAAACATAAGTTAGCCAATGGGAACTTGTTGATAGAGAATGAAAGAGCAAAATCAGTGATTTGAACAATACAAAAACCAGCTGTATTAGTGCTGCCATGAGAATATGTACTGGCAATGCAGCACTGGTGTGTAATGCAGATAACTTTGCAGTTAGTACTTCATGACACCTTTTCTGATGACTCATTATTTTGAAACATGAATGTACTGGCTAAAAGGTTTGAAAAAATTGTAGGATTAGTAATATTTGCAATGTATTTTTATGGTTTGTTTGCACAATTTTATGTTGATTTTATGTTTTAATCTTGTAAAATTGCAGTGAAACACTGATGTGTTGGCAGATGCCCTTAAATATGTGCAGAGAGACTGGATAATAAACTTTCAAAAACATACATATTGCTATAGTTACTTAGGAAATCTTAATTCAATTGTTGAAGTGTAAATTTAGGAAAAATAAAAAAGTGAACTTGTCTTTGTGTTAATACTCAAAACAATTCCTTAAAACCTGGGTAAGGTGCATGTTCTGTGGAAAGTTATTTGGTCTTAAATATTTGCAGTGCTATAGTTGGATTAAGCTCAAATTTGTATTGTTTATGACATTTGGCTTGCTAGACTCAGAATGTATACCTTACTATGTGTTACTGTGTTTTAATCAATATGGTAATACCATTATCTGACAACTTTTAAGTGGAAACTTGAATTTTTGTCACTATGATTCTTCAGTAGCTAGAATTTAATTACAATTTCTTCTGTTTCTCTCTTAACAGCTGGACAACCAACCTCCATGTGAAGCAAACCTAGATATGAAACCACTGTTGCAGATAGAAGAAGAGGTGATTGCTGCTGATGTAGATCTATAAATAGATATATTGTGTGTGTTTTTTCTAAAAGTAACTCTTTTGCTTGTCTAGTCTTCATAGCAATGCATTATATTCTTCATATAACTGTATTTTTATTTATGATAAAGTAATTGCAGTAAGGAAATATCTGGGGAAAATGCTTTCACTTTTTCAGCTTCAAGTACTGAAAGCACAAGGGAGAATAAGTATATTTTCGGTAATAACTTCAAAATATTTTTGAGGCTTATAATCAACTAGTTGACTTTCCAATGGTATATGAAGAGGGTATTTTGTTTCTAAGCTCTTGAAATGAGCATTAGAGAAATACTTAATATAAATATATATTTGCAATTGCTGTCTTTATTTTTGACATATACTGAAAGTGAATTCTCTAGGTTAATATGAAGCTGCGTTTAAATGCACACAAATGTGTTTGCTTTCCATACGCTGGTTTCTAAAATTGTGCTTTTTTGAAACTTAAATACAAAGAATTACCTGCTTGCTCAGTGGTGAAGGCATAATATTCCATGGAGTACATTTAAGGGGAAAGAATTCTCTTTTCCCTTTTGAAAAATGTAACTATCACTTTTTCCCTCCACAAACTAGTTGTTGAATTACAGTATATTTGTAAATAAAATTTCTGATGTTGCATTTATTAGAAGCTTCTTTCTTTCTATCAAAATGTATTGGTAACGTGTTGAACTGAATTTATTTGAATATTGTCCTGAGACATCATTTTAAATGCCATTTAGGCTTAAATTGCCATCCTAAATACGTGTAAGAATATTATATTTAGCAATATGAAGCAATATTATTGCTTTTCTATCTTCACTCCTGGTAGTAGACTTCTAATTTTATACATACTCCTGCTTTAAAACTTTTTGTGCTCTTTCTCTTCAGCTTTTAAGAAATGGTGACACTGGTTCTTTGTGCTGTGTCCCTAAAATAAGATAATCAGAAGAGGTGGAAGTTACCTGGGGTTTCTAGCTGTGATTAGAAATGAAGCGCCAAAAATATTCTGGATTAGATTCTGCAGCTTCTGAAAATACACCTCAAAAGAGCCCTGGGGGGTTTTCATCAGCAGCTCCCAGATTGTATTCATCAGTTTCTTTCCCAAATGCTTGTGTAGAATCATACAATTGTTTGGTTTGGAAGAGACCCTTGAGATCACCTACTTCCAACATCCTGATATAGGCAGGGACACCTCCCTGGAGAGGGCAACCACAGCCTCGCTGGGCAACCTGTTCCATTGTCTCACCATCCTCACAGTAAATAATTGCTTCCTAATACCTAGTCTAAATCTACCCTCTTCAAATTTAAAATCATTTCCCCTTGTCCTGTTGCTACATGCCCTCCCTCCCCAGATTTCCTGTCGGCCTCCTTCATGTACTGGAAGGCTGCTATAAGGTCTTCTTGCAGCCTTCTCCAGGCTGAAGAGCTCCAGCTCTCTCAGCCTGTCCTTGTAGTGGAGGGTCTCTGGCTCTCTGATCATTTTTGTGGCCCTCCTCTGGACCTGCTTCAACAACTCCATGATCTTCTTGTGTTGGGGGCTTCATACACTATTCATGCATAAGTTTATAGCATTCTGTATCCGTCACTGTAAGCTGCAAAGAAGACATGACAAGTGGACCAGACGAATTTGAGAGTGTTTTTTTTTTTTTTTGTTTTTGTTTTTTTTTGGAGGAAACCAGCAAAGAGGATGGCTGGGATGTGCACTACAAATTGTTGCAAGGAATGGCACGAAAGCAGTTTGTAGCCCCTTCGTCTCAAGAGCTTACTGAGAACTAGCAGAAAGAGATTGTGGCTGCAGTAGTTGAGGGCACCAAGGGAGGATCATGTCATTTTATTGTAGTGGATTACTTCATTTATATGGGCCTCCTATAACACCTCCCACTTTTAACTTCACCAGTCTCCTGGTTTGCTTCAAGTTTTGATCTGAACAGATGAGTTCTTTCATCAAGGAATTACCTGCAAATCAGTGCTAAAGCACAAAGTGCTAAACATTATTTGCATATGTTTTTTTATAAAAAAAGAAGTCTAAAATGTCTCAACAGCCCAAATTTGCTCAACTTCTTGCTCAGCCTCTTCTGTGATTTGGCCTTGGTTTTTCGTATTCAGTTAGTGTCTTATATGAAGTGCATCAGAAAAGATACTTTGTTTGATTTCTACTACTGTGGTAAGTAATGCTAGATCATGTGAGAATGTGGTGATATGAAGATCCTAGACTTGGAATACACATAATTGACGGATATTCACACAACTTGCTCACACAGCTGCCTGGAATCTTGAGCCCTCTTTGCTGCTGCTGGAAGAAGATTGGTTCCCTGAGAGCCACCAAAAGTAGGAACCCATACTGGATGTTGACCCATTTTGGATATTAGTTAGGTCACATACAATTGCAGCCTTTTTTGCAGATGCCCTTTTACACAGTCAGGGCAGCCTGAGGCTGTGAATAACTACGTCCTGTCCTACTAGTAAATTTAGGATCTTTGCAAAAAAAAAAAGAAGACAGTTATTTCATCATCTTGTTCCAGCTTGTTTACCTGCGACCCAAGAGCAAGTGGAATGCCAGTTTTAGTGAGGCTCAGAGAGCTAAAGTTGAAACCCTCAATTTGAAGTTTTTTCTCATTTAAGAGGCCTGGTTAGCAGAGACCCTTTAAATCTGTATTTTCTAAATTGGGCTAATTAATGCAAGCAAAGAAAACTCACATGGAGTGGAGGAGGACTAAAAACTCACGTTATGAACGTTGTATTTGTGTCTTTTGATACTCATTAAACTTGTTGATCAGAAGTTCAGCAAAACCAGTTATGCACTAGCAACACAAGGTGGCAGTGTGTAAATGCAGCTCGCACAATAGAGAGTCCTGTCTGTGGTTTTAATCTTGCCGATTCTCCTCTTTCTAAAATGCTGTACCTGAAATTATCTCTGCGTTAGTGTTTGACATATGGAGAAGTGCTTAGTCAACAAGAGGTCGTCAAGAAGACCAAGGAAGCCAAGGCATTAAAACTGAGTGAGGGCACATCAAGGCTATTGATCAAAACGTTTGGAGAATGGGACTTTCTCCCTACAAGAGAACACATGTTGCAGTTGCAAAAAGAAAATGAGTTTGTTTGTTTGTTTGTTTTTAAGGAGGGTCACATTTATTAAATGATACCAAACTGAGAGTTTTAAGGAGGATTTTATTGAGAGTTCTAAAAAAGAACAATCTCCTAGGCTGGGAGACAGTCCCAGGCTTCACATTATGGAAACATGACGTAGGAATGGTGATGGAAACAGACTGAACCTGAGCAGTCTGACTTGATTTTGCCTGCCAGTTGGTTAATTAGCTGCCACTTCAACCAGTAATAAGTAGGAAGAAGAGTAAAAAGAACATGTCCTATGAAGAAAAATAGTCTAAATGATTCCTTGAGGAGCGTTTTGGTGTATCTTGTTAGATTCTATTTACTTTTTTTTTTTTTCTCCCTAAGATGCTGTTCAAGGAAGAAGAATCAGTCACTCTCCTTCCTTTTATTAGCTTCAGTTGTTCTGTTTAAGGTTATAAACCCTTAACTGCAAGTTTGCAAATTGTTGTGGTTTTGTGATTGTTGTTGTTGTTGTTGTCAGTATTCCACATCAGAACATCATGTGGACCAGTTAAATAGTTAAATAGTTAATGTTCTGGTCCCATTTACTACCCCTTATGGGCACTTTGAGTATCCTGATGGGAGGGGCAGCATCTCCGGAGGACCCCGGCCTCTTCCTTCCGGCCCCAGCTCAGCCATCTCAGCTCGCCGCGGAGAAAAGCACGTGCTTTCCCTCGCGTAGTCGTGGTTTGACTCGCATTTTGGATACTCTTGTCTCACTCGTTTTATTTGATTTAGTTAAATTCAGGAAATTACCGTTCCTTCTCGGATCGTTGCCATTGTGTTTTCTCTTTGTTAAAACTATCTGCTAGCTCTCTGCCCTTCCCCCTTTCCCGGAATGCACGCTGCCAGGGGCTGGCCAGATCGCTACAAACCCTTAGTCATCCCCCCCCCTCCTCCCCCCCTTTTTTTTTTTGTTTGTTTCTTTTCTTCTTCCTTTTTCCCTGGGCCTGTGTCCCCCTGTCATGGACTTGTGTCACGGAGTTATCTTTAGATATAATGTAAGTATCCACAGGTGAAGTAGACCTCTGTATTCCCATTGGAATTGGGGATTTATGGTTGAGCTCAGTTCTTTAGTGGCCTGTTGATGGCATGGAATGTTGTGAAGTGTCCAGGATATTAGCTAGGGGCTCAGGATATGATGCTAGAATTTAGGAGATAATTGAGCAACTGCTGCTGCAGGTCTTGTGGGATGCTTTTGAGCATCTGAAAGGGCAGCAGAGCTTCCTGAGCAAGCAACTGAATGAAGATACTGACTGTAGAGGAAAGATGTGATTACATGGATCGATGGCTAGATGGTCCGCTAAAGGCTGACCATCGGCTGTGTTTCACTGACTTCAAAATGAGCAAGGATCCTAGCTCACATGTAGACACTTACATTTTTGCCTGCCTTAATACTGACTGGATTTTCTGCAAAATGTCTGAGAAGCTATGATTCAGCTAAATCTTTAATTTATCCTACCTTACAGGTTATAAACTAATTAATTGCAACGTATCTTTCAATTTCCTTTGGAAATGAGTTGTTTCCTGATACTGGCACTGGCATAGGACAATGTTTAATAACATGGCACTTGAAAAAATTAAAATGCTTACTGTAGCCTTCATTGTGAAGTTACTGTGGCATTTCTCCAGTACATAAGAACAAAAAACAAATCAGTCATCTCTGAAATTCAAGGTGCTGTATATGCTATTATTTTTACTGAGATGCCTTTAAGAGTTTGTTTGAAAGATTTCTGCCATAAATTTTCAAGTTTGATTCCCTAAGCCATCAACTCTTCAGACAAGTTGGAGCACAGCAAGGAATTCTGGTTAGTGTCTGGATTTGTGCAGTGAGCTATTTATTGATCCCAGCGTCTTGAGTTTGAACTGACACCAATACCAGCAGCAGTGGGCAGAGTACTCTCATTATTTTCAGGAAAGCACCTCACAGGTACTCACCTGTGTATGGTGGAACCCATGGAAGATTTTCATAGTTTCTAGTCATAAGTTTGGTGCTTCCCTTCACTAATAGCTGTTACAACATTACCCACCTTGTCATTTACAGAGGCTAAAGAGGTTTGAAGTCTGGCAATTTGAACTCACCCTGAAAACTGGTATGCTTGTAGTGGTATTTTAAATTTCCATCAGTTGTTTGCAGAGGACTAGTAAAACCTGTGTCTTGGCTTTAATGGAAGGCTATTAACAGCAGGCATAATTACATGAAGAGTAGCTAGGTGCTGAAAGCTCTTCAGCATTTTCATTTTAGCACTTTGAGCTCCTACATGAAACAACATAGGACAGTAATATAGAGTGCTCACTCACAAAAGAAATATTCTTGAATGGGAGAAGACTCAATTCATTAAAGCTGAAGAGTTTTTTTATTTGTCCTATTAGAAACAGTCGTGTCAAGAGCTGCTAGAGGCAATAAACAGTCAAGAGTGATACACTGTTCCTGTTGGCTTCTGTAGGTTTGCCTTAGCAGACAGCATTGTAGAAAAAGTTGAAGCACTTAAGTGTACAAGACTGTATACACAGATTCTTTTATTAATCATAATAGAAGGGGCAGAAATAGCTGGAGCTGTTGAATGGTTTGTTCATAGTTGAGTTCAATGACATGTAAACATGATCTACACAGAGCAGACCTGTGGTCAGCACAGCACACTGTTTCAAATGGCTTTCTGCAAGCAGTTGTGCCAGGGCAACTTTGCCTAAATGGGAGTTTTCCATTATTTCTAGGCAGCCAACCAGATGTGCTGTTTCTTGGTGCTTCAACTGCACGTGTCTCTTCTGGGATGAAGACCGACCCATTTCGGTGTCAGATGATGCTGCTGCAATCGTTACATCTGACTATCGCTACAAAGACAGCAATCTCTTACCCAATATTTCCTACACTGAACACAACTTACATTCTTTGTTGGAAAGAAGCCCTGTGTAGTTCTAAGGAATGCCAATGATAGAAAATCTTTCACATGTCAAACTAAGTTGTTCCAGTGGTTAATTAGTATTGTCAAAAATTGTGGGTTTTTTAAGCTATTTTATTTTAATAAGCTAGAAAGCTTATTATAATTTTGTTTTTATTCATTTAATTGATTAGGCTCCCAGCATTAACATTTTGTTCCTTCATTTTCTATCCTACATTGTACATTATGACTTTGGTATATTCCCCATTTTTTTCCCAGCTTCATTTCTTATACTTGAACATAATTTATTTTATTTTAGTGAATTGCAACATAAAACCTCCCCAGAAAAATATGTAACACAGAGTGGAAATAATCTTTAAGAGCATAAAAAAAATCTGAAGTTCTAGAAGAATTTCTTCACATAATCCACAGATTACAGATAAGAGCTTTCAGAAGGGAATTTTGTTGCATAAATCTTTTGGTATGATAAGTGGGGCACTGAATTGCCTTTGTGGGAATAACTATGCCTGAATTGCTTTGTGGTTCTGCTAATTTTCCTGTCTTAGGAAGAGATCCCCATGCTAATGTGTCTCGATTGACAAGGGGGTAAGATTACACTGCATTTTTATTTCTCAGCATGAAGTGTAAGATGCACAAACACAATTTGTTCCTGCTATGTGTGACAGGCATTGATAGGAGGGGTCCAACTTGCAACCTTCCATCAAAAGCTAGCTCTGCAAAGATAACAATTATTGTCTTTTGATACTTATGTAAGTGAGAGAGATGTTAGTTTATCTTATGTGTGATACCTCTTTTTAAGCAGCCTTCATTCCTACTGAGGTAAGCTATTGCATTTGTAAGCCATGTTTCCATGTGCTATACCTCATTACTACTGCCAGCAGTTGTACTAGTGTACTGCTGTCTGAACAATCAGAAGAGTTTCCAATGCAGTTTAGGAGAAGCCCCATTGACTGCAGTGGAGCAAGTCAGTAAAAAGGCATCCTTCAGCTGGCTGCAGCTATGACCTCTTAATGAGCAACAGCCATCCAACCCAGTGTAATGCAGAAAGCAGTCAGGTGATACGCTAGTCAGAATATTTCACCTACAGCTGAGCATGCAGTCCTCTCAGTAATTTGAATACTGCAAGTACTTTTGGACCTCAGCAAGTAAAGAAGGTCAGTGCTGTTAATCTACCAAGCTTTTAGACTGCCCAGGACACTGTGTTACACTAGCTATCTTGCTTTCACCCATCCCTTTAATTTCATCTGCTTCTTCTGGTGACGTAGTGCTAAATGTGAAGGAAGAAGTGATCAGATAAACACTAGCTTGGTATTGGAATAATAGATGTGAAAGAAGAACGGGATTTCCATAACTCATTTACCCGTCTTATACTAACACTCTCTTTGTTTACTCTCTGTAATACTGTGAACATGTATGGTGTTACCACATAGCATGTTCTTCGTATCGTATGCTCTCATGTTCTATTCAGTTCACTTTCTCTGTAACATCTTGGACTCAAAGCTACAAAATCTGTATATGTAGAAACTGTTCTCATAAGCTTTGGCACTCCTTAACAGATCATGCTTGTCTGAAAGATACTAAATGAAGGTGCTAACTTCACTGAGCTTGTAAAACCAAAGCATCCCTTTGCTCTTCTTCCTTTCCATTGTCTCAAGGTGATGACCTTTGAAGTATGTCAATAAAAGTATCAATAAACTGGAAGATTTATTCCTGGGTTATTCCCCTAAGCAGCAGATATGTGTACTTAATCTGTCACGGAGTTGATCAGATCAATCTATGTCCGTGACAGGGGCGACAGGCCTCTGCCCTTCCCCCCCCAGTCCCACAAAAAATGGGAAGGAAGGAAGGGAGGAAAAGAGCAGCGGCAACAATCTATGGAGGAAAACTTATTTTACTATAATATCGGAATACAAGATAATACAATATATACAATTTAATTGAAATTGAGATTAATAAATCAGACAAGATGAGAGAAAGAGTTCCCAGGACCGAGTCAAACCTGAAAAGCTTGGAACGGCTAGGAAAGCACTCTCCAGCACCCACTGCCAGGCAGCAAGAGAGCGCCCCCCCCCACCCGGAAGGGCCAGATCCCGTGACTGCTGTAATGTACAGGGATAGGTACTCGGAATTGGGACAGTGACACTTTAATGCCCCGTACACTACATGATGTTTTGATGTGGAATACTGAAACCCAAAAACAAAAAAACAAAAACAAAAAAACATAGAACCATGACAATTTACTCAAAGCATTTTTTCTCTTCTTAATCATGCTTCCTGTTTGTTTGTTTGTTCGTTTTCTTTTTACTAGGGTCACAATGATTGTTATATTGTTTTTCTATTGTTCAGCAAATATATTATATATATATTTATCTCCTAATCAAGCTTCGTGTGGAGACAGCAAATTAGATGCATTTGTAATGCTGTCCTCATACATATTGGTTGACTGCAATTCTCTGATTCCCACAGACTCTGGCTGGTTTTAAGCAGAAGAGAGCCTGGGAGTCATGTCTCCATCTGGTGCCTCTCAGGACAGAACAAGCTCTTTGCAATAGCAGTGCTGTTCCTTAGCTGGAGAATCAATTTCCCCATGCAACCCAGTGATGCCAGATATATTTGGTTCAATAAACACCAGTGATTTATGTGAGAAGGGAGGTTCTCCCTCGCTGAAGGTTTGCTTCATTACTGGCCGCTTAGAACAGGAGTATGGCAAAGATCATCAAGGCTCATTAGTGAGACTGTGAAGTTATAACCTTGACTGAGCTAAACCTTAACTATTATATTGCTGGTCAGTGTTGAAAAGATCAGCACTATTGATGTGAGCAGAACTGTGCTGGTTTGTCTCAGCTGGACATGCACACCTTGTGCAGGAGAAATTAAAACTAATTAGTAGACTGAAGTCTCATCTCTCTTAAAAAGCTTTTAAACAGATGTTGTAGAGTTCTTGTACAGGTGTATTTTGTAGAGATACCACCATTATTTTTTCTGGAAGCTTGATGGAGTAGCTGGAAATTTGAGAATGATGAAATAAATATGCTGACTCCAAGAGTGTTGGATTCTTATCTATTGTGTCGGATTGTAAATATTTGTTATATTATTGAAGTCTCAGATTTCTAGCTAATTCAGTGATGATTTTTACAAACCAGGTAGCTTTTTTTTTTTTTCTCTTAAAGTAAGGAAACAAATGAAACAAAGCAAATAGTTCCATAAGAAAATTAACTTCTGATGATATTTCTTCCAGCAATAGTGTGTGAGGAGCCTCTGATAGATGATTGCTTCACTGAAAGAAACATCAATGTTGAACTCTTTCTTACAGCATAAAATGAACTTCAGACAGTTCGCTGGGCCTGGGCTTTGAATACTGGGCTTGTGATTCCTTACTACTTTCCAAAGGAATCTGTGAGCAGTATTATCTAACATTTCTAGGTAGATGTTTGTAATGCAGATATGTATAGTTGTACTCATCACTTCCCATACACGGACTGAAGTTTAAACATTCTGTAGCACTCATTGGCTGTTTGTAAGCTTCAGTATTCAAATAACCAACTAGTGATGAGGATGCTTAGGAGAATGATAAATGGTTTTATTTAATCATAGATCTAAGTTCAGCCAGTATCAAGCTTTTCTCCTCTTTGATATGCTCTGTGAGGTTGCTTGCTGCGGAGAGTGGGAAATGGAACTGTGAATTTCACGTGTAGCATCTGAAGAAGGTTTTGGCACTCAAATCTCTTGCCCTCCTTACTAAGTCAGGTTAGAAATATTCTTTCTTTTCTCTGCCCAGATATAAAAGCCTGGACCTCTGAGACCTGATTTAACTTTTACAAGCCATAATAGGCAAAAACAACTTTTGTCTGCCAACTTTTCAACACAAGACTGGGTAGATAAGGATTAGGACAGAAAAATGGCAAGTGAGTTTTGCTGTCTTGCTTCACACTCCATTGGAGTTGGACTCTTTCTGCCAGCAGAGGATTTGCCCTGTGGGTTGCACTGGACGGCATGCGGTGCATTTACCAAACCTCACTTTTCTGAGCAGAACTGCTCTCTGCTTTTTATTCGCTGATAGTTCTGGCCAAAAGCACTGGAAGCATGCCAATGCTGTAGCCGCTAGTTTTATTTTTTCAATGCTCATGTTCCGGCACCAAAGTGAGATTCTGTATTCCTGACAACTGAAACAGGAGGAAATCTGACATTCAGCCTCTCCTTGTAATGTCTGTAATTAACTGTAGCATTTTGCTTGGCAAAGTGTGGGACGTGGGGTTCTCACAGCTGTGTTGGAGAGCAAAATGTGGCAGTCTTGCTTCCCCTCCGCACTGTCAGGTTGGCTCAGTAGTTTTCTTCTGACAGTTGTGCTGCTGGCAAAAGACATGATGTCCCTCTGGCAGCTAACTCATGTGTGACTTGGAACTTAATTATTTCTTTCCTTCAGCTTTGCACTTTACAGATTTACCTAGGGATCAGGTTAGTTTTTTGCATTCAAGATGTTAAAGGAACTCTTCTCTGTTGACCTTGTGATTAAGTCAAGTTGGAGGCTTCAGAAATAGTTCTGGAGTTTCCTGATTTGCATCAGAGCCTGTATCTATGTGTGTCCGCTCCCATGAAATGGCAGTTGTGTTTTGGCACAAATGGCAGTTTCAGTTTTCAGCAGAAGCCATCTCTGGTGTTGGAGCACTGTTTTTTTTTTTTTTATTCTTGACTGTGTAAAATTGGAGAAAAAGTATAAATTAAACATATGGAAGTACAACCATAAACAGCTTAACAGGGGAGCTATTTACCCTTTGTATCCTATCTTCTTTGTATCTTCAAGAGCAGATACATAGAACTCCTCGTATCTCACCTATTTTTTGCTGATAAGCCTGTTAAGCCCTATAGCTAACTGCAGGAGTGGGAGTAAAGCAACTTGTACCTGTAAAGGAGTCTACCCAGAATGTAAAAAGGCAGCCTTCATCTTTGCAGGTTGCAGTTACTACAACTGTTAATCCTTATACCTTGAACACTGCCTCTAATTTTTAAAGTAAAAAAAAAAAAAAAAAAAAAAAAAGGCAACTTAAAGAATGATGATGTGATGCAGAGTGATTTTTTTTTTCCCTCTTCCTAAGAAATTATAACCTTTCTAGTGAAAACCTCACTCTGCTGAAGGACCCTCTGATAGAAATAGGACTCATAACATGGTGGACAACGGACACAAAACTGATTTACGTGAAAAGAGTGTATTATAGGATTGATTTTTTTTTTTTTTTTTTTTTTAGGCTGGCATAAAGCCCCCCATTTTTTGTATTTCAATAAGAGACCATTTCCAGAGACCTCTCCCTGAAGAGTTTAATTGGGACTGACTCAGAAACAGTAGTTGACTCCAGCAATAGTTTGGAGAATTTTTCTGAAAAAATACTGAGTGATTTTTCCATCCTTGAAAATGATGCTGGCTCTAGACTATCTGTAATTGACACTTTCTTCCCTGGAGGGAAGATTTTCTCTGAGGTTTCATATCTAAGCTCTTTATTGGCTTGAACTTGCTTCGCTTGTGGCATTTGAAGCAATGCCTTTGGATTTGCAGACTTGCTAAAGAGTTGTATATACTTTTAAATTAATAATGAAAATGAAGGAAATGGAGAAGAAAAGGAGAAAGTCCTAAAAAGCTGAAGCCTCTGTTCTGCTTTGTGTTGGCGGTAGCTCTCGTCAAGTTTTAGAACAGCAGTTAAGACTTCGTAGTTTAGTTAAGAACTGGATGAGCTACGTGGGCATTTTTTTGCAAAGAGCAGCAGAAGTTTGACTTCTTTGTTGTCCTTGTGTACTCTGGTCTGATTCTAACTCATAAGTAATGGATCAGAAATCATAAGAGGCCCAAAGAGGCTCACAGGGTGTACTGGTCCCTTAAATGAATCAAAATTGAGAAAGGTTTGAGTTGCCAGGGCAACAGCCTCCTGCCTAGAAAAAGCCTCAGGGATGGAGAGGAGCCTTCAGGGTGTGGGCTGTTCAGACAAGGAGAAATGGTAAATCACCCATTCACAGACTACATAGGAAGGGGGGTTGTTATGACTGTGAAGAAAGACATAAGTGCAGGGGCACCAGTTAACGGGCTGGTAGTGAGGCAAGGGCGGTGACAGCACTACCTGCAGCAGGGCAGAACTGATCAGTCACACCCCATTAAGGTTACCCTAATAGTACTGGTGAGTGCTGGTTTGCCATGGCTGCACCCCTGCAGAAGGCTACTGCCAGGAAAAATGTGGAGACCCAGAGTGAGGTCCCTAAACAAGATGCCAGTGTGCAGGTCTCTGGCTGTAGTGAGAATTCCCCTGCCTCCCCCGCTGACCCTGCAGAATGGGTACAGTGCTCTGCAGGGACAACTGGACAATGGTAGTGATGATGGTTGTCCCCAGTTGGTGGAGTTCTAACCAGACCTCACTAAGCATTTAAACCTCATCAGCAAAGAAAAAACAATGGGTCATTGTCATTGGTGATTCTCTGCTGAGGGGAGCAGAAGGGCCAATATGTAGACCAGACCCTCTACACAGGGAGGTCTGCTACCTCCTGGGAGCCTGGGTTAAAGACGTAAGGAATAAACATCCTTCCCTAGTTTGGTCCTCAGATTACTATTCCCTATTGTTGTTTCAGGTAGTCAGTGATAAAATAGGAAGAACTTTCCTAAAGACTATGAAAAAGGACATCAAAGCCTTGGGGTGACAGGTAAAGGGTTCAGGAGCATAAGCTGTGTTCTCCTCTATCCCTCCAGTTATAGGGAATGATGAGGAAATAAATGATGGGCCAACAGATTAATACCTGACTGTGAGCCTGGTGTGTTTGGCAGGGGTTTGGGTTTTTTGACTTCTGCTCTGTTTGCACGAGACCAGACCTGCTGAGAATAGCTTCTCCCGTCAGTGGAAACGGGTCTTATGACAGGAGTTGGGAAGGTTCGTTGATAGAGCTTTAAACTAGGTATGAAGGGGGTGGGATGTAACTGGGGTCACTGGAATGGAGTCTGTATGTGACATACGAGTGCTTCAAAGAGAAGGATGTGCTAATAAGATTCCTTGTCTTGTGTCTTGGTGAGAGAAGTTCTTTTGTAGGAAGAACACAAGGGTTGGTGTGAGGTTGGTGGCTGTGGGAATACTTGAGTATGGTCATGAGGGCTACTGCCACTCAAAAGGAGGTGTTGTGGTTTTGTGATTTTTTGTTGTCAGTATTCCACATAAGAACATCATATGGACCAGTGGGAGTGAACGAGTTAATGTTCTGGTTCCGTTTACTGTTGTGGATTCTTTGAGAATTCCTGATGGGAGGGGAGGGGGCGGCATCCCCAGGGGACCTGGTGGGAAGTGGGGTGGAACTGTGGACTGGACCTGGAGTGTCTGTCTCTCTCCATCTGGCCTGGGCTCAGCCATCTCAGCTCACCATGGAGAAGGCATGTGCTTTCCCTCACACTATAGACTCTCATTTTTTTATATTCTTGTATCTCTCGTTTTGTTTGATTTAATTAGATTCAGGAAATTACCATTCCTCCTCAGATTCTTGCCATTGTGTTTTCTCTTTGTTAAAACTATCGGCTAGCTCTCTGCCCTTCATTCTCTCCCAGAGTGCACGTGGCCCTAGGCCGGCCGGGTTGCAGCAAACCGTTAGTACCATTTTTTTTTTTTTTTTTCCCCCTTCCTGAGGCCTGTGCCTCCCTGTCATGGATTTATATCTAAGGATAACCCATGACAACTATCGGTGGAGAACACAGGCAGATATGTTTTTTTACTTTATCTTAAGAGGATTATATAGAGGACTAAGGACCCTTATGTTCCTTGGAACATTTTGGTTCCTTTTTAAGCTCCGCAGATTCTATTTCGGATTGGCACATATGTGTAGTCAGATAAGGGCACTGATGGAGGTACCTGCCTGATTCCTATACATCCTGGCTAATCTAACAGACAATATGATGTTTGGACTGGTTTCCAGGTGCTCTTCCCAGTTCTTTATGCTCAGGGTGCCCGCTTGGGTACTGTGCTGTCAGTCTCTCTGAATGTATTCTCTGTGATAGAATTTTACATTATGTGGAGGAAGCTTTCCCCAAAACCAGAGAATGTGGAGTGGTAGAGAATATGGAGAGGTTTAGGAAAGATATTACAAGTGTGGGGACCTCTGGTGTCATGGGATTTTACTCTTGCACACCTGTGGGACCCTGAAGAACTGAGGAACCCTGAGGAGCGAGCATTTGGGTAAGGGATGGTGCAGCTCAGAAAGATCTGAGGAGGAAGGACTTATTTGGGGCTGGGCTTGTGCTTACCAAGCTCTATATAACAGTGTTGTGGAGAGAGAGAGTTTCCAAACCGAGATCCGAACCAAAAGGGGAAACCTCCAAGTCAGTCAATCGCAGGAGGCACCAGTATCAATGTCAGTTGCCACTGTGGAAGGCCAGAAATGGAAGTGGGTGTCCTCACATTTAGAACGGAAAGAAGAAAAAGCAGAGGAAATAGAGGAAGATCCAGGTGAGGGGCCTCCTCAAAACCACCACTACTGAGAAAGGCAACTGAGAAATTAAGAGACATGGAGAGGAGAGTGATGAGGAGGGAGTCACTGTTGCCACTATTCGTTGATCCCTGAAAATGACTGAAATCCAAGGCATAAAAAAGGAGTTTATGTAACACCCAAGTGAGTCTGTTGTTGCCTGGTTGCTGTCCCTGGTGTTGGGACAATGGGGCTGGTAGCGTGTCCTTAAATAGTAATGAAGTCCGCCAGCTAGGAAACATTGCCCGAGATTCAGCTATTGACAGAGGGATTAGTAGATGTCTGGATGGAGTTGCCACCGTTTGGGAACGGATCTTATTAGCTGTGAAGAAAAGATATCCCTTCATAACCGAGCTGGAGCCTGGGATGAAAAGCTGGAATACTGTTGAGAAAGGCATCCAGTATTTGAGAGAAACAGCCGTAGTTAAAATGCTGTATAATCCCGAGTTTGTTCCGAACAATCCACACCAGGACCACGATCCTGAGAGAACGGTGAGTACACCCGAAATATGGCATAAGCTCACAAGAACAGCACTGGAAAGGTACACCAGTTCACTGTTTGCAATGACCAATAGATATGAAGACCTAGGCAGAACGCCCCCAATTTTTGAACTGATTCTTACATTTCAAAGATTGGAACAAAGATTATCGCCATCCCGTGCTTCCTTATCAGCCATCTGCCAAATGGCAGAAAGACTACATAAAATGGAGAAGAGCCAGAATGGCATGTGGAAGGAACTGTCCCTAGTGATCAATTGTAATGAACCCGTGGCAGTATCAGAAACACCTGATGAAGACCAGGATGATCAAAAGAACTGCTGAAGGAGCTGGTTGAACTGATTAAAGTCTCATCTATCAAAGGCAGACGCCCCCCTACTTGAGCAAACGACCACAGAAAATTTATGTCTCGTGCTGCCCTGTGGAGACATACACGAGCATGAAGAGGATATGAAGAATTGGCATGACGAACCCACTCCTGCACTACTAGCACAAGTGAGAGAATTACGAAGCAGACTAATGACCACTGAAGTTGTTCCCGTTACTGCAGGTAACAAATAGAGGGCCCCTGCCTTCAGCAAGGGGGAGGAAAGGGATAATAGAGTGTATTGGACTGTGTGGGTTCCATGGCCTTGGCACATCAGAACCACAGGAATATAAAGCACTGGTGGACACTGGTGCTCAGTGCACTTTGATGCCCTCAAGTTATAAAGGGACGGAACTGACTTATATTTCCAGAGTGACTGGGGACTCTCAAGAATTGTCTGTGTTGGAGGTGGAAATAAGCCTCACTGGAAAGAAATGGCAGAAGCATCCTATAGTAACTGGACAGGAGGCTTCATGCATACTTGGTATAGATTATCTTAGAAGGGGGTATTTCAAGGATCCCAAGGGATACCGATGGGCTTTTGGAATAGCTGCTGTAGATACAGACAACATTAAGCAGCTGTCTGTCTTGTCTGGCCTGTTGGAAGACCCATCTGTTGTGGGATTTCTAAAGGTAAAAGAGCAGCAGGTACCCATCACTACAAAAATGGTGCACAGATGACAGCATCGCACCAACAGGGATGCCTTGTTCCCCATTCATAAGCTGATTTGTCAGGTAGAGAGTCTGGGAGTGATCAGCAAAACTCACTTGCCTTTTAACAGCCCCATGTGACCAGTGCGAAAAGCCAGTGGAGAATGGAGGCTGACGGTAGACTACCATGGCCTGAATGAAGTCACACCCCCACTGAGCGCCGCTGTGCCGGATATGTTAGAACTCCAGTATGAACTGGAGTTGAAAACAGCCAAATGGTATGCCACCACTGACATTGCCAATGTCTCCTTTCCGTTGGCCGCAGAATGCAGGCCAGAGTTTGCTTTTACTTGGAGGGGTGTGCAGTACACCTGGAACCGTTTGCCTCAGCTTGGAAACACAGCTTGACTATTTGCCATGGGCTGATCCAAACCACATTGGAACAGGGCGGTCGGTGCACCTGCAGTACATCAATGACTGACCATCTGGATCGCCAAATTGATGTGAGGAATCAAACTCTATAACCACAAAGTAGTTATAAAAGCAGGTATGTTTTAGTCAGTGCTGCGCAGACAGCGGGTGCAAGGGGAATCGTTCCTCCTAACTTGCACACCGTCAGGAAAAATCGTGCTACAGATACAAGCCAAACTAATACATAATCAATAGTTCTCCTGGAATTCGGATACATAGTCGTTACACTCCTGAGAGTTAGCATACAGATCCTCCTCTCTTGTGTGTGCATAGTGGGTCATGGGATGAAGATTTGTCATCTTCCTTGTGAAGGCTTCTGACCTCTGGGGGGGGATCTCCCCAAACTGGTTTCCTCTTGCCTGTGGACATCTAATCACCTCACTGCCAAATGTCCTCGGGCTGTTTCCGACTCTTATCTTTATGGCATTCATTCCCCTCACTATCCCAGACCCAGTGTCTGCCATCTCTTATTTTCTAACAAACTCTACATTCTTGCTTCTATAAACTCTACACCTCTAACTATTCCCCTTCACCCCCCTTATTCTCAGTCACTGTGAAGCCTTCTTCCCTTTTTATTTTCACTTATGGGGCCCTTCTCACCTTTTATGACATTGTTGTGTGGGGCAATACAGCAGAAGATGTCTTTAAGAAAGGAGAGTAAATAATTCCAATTCTTTTGAGTGCTATTAAGCAAAATAAACTGGAGGGACCTGCCCAGGAGATTCAGTTCCTAGGAGTAAAATGGCAAGATGGGCCTTGTCACATGCCAGGAGATGTGATTGACAAAATCACCATTATGTCTCCACCCACTAGCAAAAAAGAGACACAATCTTTTCTGGGTGTAGTTGGCCTTTGGAAGATGCACATCCCAAACTATAGCCTCATAATTAGCCTCCTCTATCAGGTGACATGAAAGAAGAACAATTTTGCGTGGGGTCCTGAACAGCAGCAGGCTTTTGAACAAATTAAACAGAAGGTAGCCTGTGCCATGGCCCTAGGGCCAGTACGGATGGGACAGGATGTAAAGAATATCCTCTACACTGGTGCTGGAGAGAAAGGTCCCACCTGGAGTGTGTGTCAGAGGGCCTCAGAAGAGACCCGAGGCCGACCCCCCTGAGATTTTGGAGTAGAGCATACAGGCCGTTGGAAGAGGGCTGCACTCCAACTGAAAAGGAGATCTTAGCTGCAAATGAGAGGGTTCAGGCTGCTTCTGAAGTAATTGGCACTGAAATGCAGTTCCTTCTGGCACCTGGACTGCCAGTGCTGAACTGGATGTTTAAAGAAAAGGTTCCCTCCACCCATCATGCAACTGAAGCCACTTGGAGTAAGTGGATTGCGCTGATTACATGAGTGCGGATGGGAAACCTCAACTGTCCAGGAATCTTAGAGGTGATCATGGACTGGCCTGAAGGCAAAAAAGTTCGGCACATCACTGCCAGAAGAGGTGTCGTGCTAAAGAGGCCCCACCATACAATGAACTACCAGAAAATGAAAAGAAATATGCCTTGTTCACAGATGGATTGTGTTGTACGGTGGGGAAGCATCGCAGATGGAAATCTGCTGTGTGGAGCCCCAGATGACAAGTTGCAGAGGACGTGGTAGGACAAGGAGAATCAAGTCAGTTCGCAGTCAGTGTGGATACCTAAGCCAGAGAACATGGCACGGAGTGGATTTATCATATCCCCTATTGTACACCAGCCTCTGGTAAGACTGAACACTACAACGGGTTGTTAAAAACCATGTTAAAAGCAATGGGTGGCAGAACATTTAAGCACTGGGAGAAATATTTGGCAGAAGCCACCTGGCTGATCAACACTAGGGGATTGGTCAGTCAAGATGGTCCTACCCAATCCAGCTCCCTACATACTGTAGAGGGAGATAGGGTCTCTGTGGTACATGCAAAAAGCACGTTGGGAAAAGTGGTTTGGGTCCTTCCAGCTTCTGGGAAGTGCAAACCTCTCTGTGGAACTGTTTTTGCACAGGGACTTGGGTCCCCCTGGTGGGTGGTGGAGAAAAGTGGGGATGTCTTGTGTGTACCACAGGAAAGTTTGATGCTGGAGGAATGCATTTAGTGATTCCATATGTAATGCATGTTAATTATTGTTTGTTCATACGTACATATATGTTAAGCATGATGTGATGATGTGGAATAAGGGGTGGAATGTTGTGGTTTCGTGATTTTTTGTTGTCAGTATTCCACATCAGAACACTATGTGGACCAGTGGGAGTTAACGAGTTAATGTTCTGGTTCCGTTTACTGCCTTTTTGGGGCACTTTGAATATCCTGATGGGAGGGGAGAGGAGGAAAAGGGGGGAGGGGCATCCCCGGGAAACCTGGCAGGAAGAGGAAGTGGGGTGGAGCTCCAGAGAGGGCCTGAGCGTCTGCCTCTCTCCCTCTGGCCCCAGCTCAGCCATCTCAGCTCACCGCGGAGAAAAGCACGTGCTTTCCCTCGCAAATTCCTGGTTTGACTCGCATTTTGGATACTCTTGTCTCACTCGTTTTATTTTAGTTAAATTCAGGAAATTACCGTTCCTCCTCAGATTGTTGCCACTGTGTTTTCTCTTTGTTAAAACTATCGGCTAGCTCTCTGCCCTTTCCCCTCTCCCGGAGCGCACGCAGCGCAGGGTGGCCAGATTGTGGCAAACCATTAGTACTCCTTTTTTTTTTTTTTTTTTTTTTTTTTTTTTCTTTTTCCCAAGGCCTTTGCCCCCCCTATGACGGACTTGTATCTAAGGATATCCCTGTGACAGTTGTTAAGCACTGAAATAGGCTCCCCAGGTTGAGTAACCATCCCTGAATATGTTTAAAAACTGTTTGGATGTGGTTCTAAGGGACGTGATTTAGTGGAGGGTTGTTAGGGTAGAATGGTAAGGTTGTGGTTGGATTTGATGATCTTTGAGATCTTTTCCAATCTGGATGATTCTATGATTCTATGAAAGATAAGGTTTGTTTAAATTAAAGAGGAAGATCTGACATAAGAATCAAGTGTTAGAATCACAGAATCATAGAATGGTTTGGGTTAGATGGGACTAAAATTTATACTGGACATTTCTGATCAGTTTGAAGAACTAGTCTTGCAAATATGTCAGTAGAGACAAGATGGACTTCCAAGGGTATATAGAGAACTATCTATGACAGAAAAAAGAGTGGTTCCTGGGAGAAGAAAAGATAATCTTGTGTTTCAGATCCCTTCATTTTGCCTTTGTGTTGGCATCTTGCATAGGGGTTGAAAGGAATGTTAGTTTGAATAGTATTTATTTTAATGTGATTGCAGGGATGTGCTTGAGAGTAGTTATCTGTTTGATGTGATTGTAATTAATTTCTTCCCTCTGTTTTTTTGAAGGCATGGTCTTTGGCTATCGCTACATAGGTGCACAGTGCATAGGTACACAGGTGCATAGGCCCTTTGAATGACATTTGTATATTTTTCAGGTCCCTGATTTCTGTGCTTTGATCCTTCACAGAAGTAACTGCATTGCCACATTTTGGACTGGAATAGAGCCTGTCCTCAGGATTCAGCTGGCCTACGCAACTGGGCCTTTGTAAGTGTGTGGGATATGCTAGGAAGAAAGGAGAGCTTTAAAAAGCAAATTTTCTATTGCTGGCAGGATTAAAAATGCTGGTGATGATTGTGATCTTTTCTGATTTATTTCTGTGGCACATTATAGTGCTGACATTTTGACATCTCTGAAAGTGAAAGGAAACTACTACTGAACAGTTCATAATTTCATCACGGAAATTAACCCAATAATTCAAATGTATTTCTGTTCTATATCGGGGATTATTGACTGAATGATTGAAAGTAAAACACTTGTTCTCTAATTTTACTGCTTTTTCTATATTAGGCAATGAAAATATTGAAGACACCTTTCTAGTCAGTTTCTGAGACATTATTTTTCAAGTGTAATATCCTGGAAACAATTTCAGGAAATGTTTAAATGCTGTTTCCTAAAAAGTAGTCCATATGGAAATTTTAAGTAAAATAAAATCACGTAGAATCATAGAATCATTAAGGTTGGAGAAGACCTCTAAAATCATCTAGTCCAGCCATACATCTACTACTAATGTTGTCCACTAACCTGTGTTCCTCAGTACTACATCTGTGTGTTTCTTGAACACCTCCAGGGACGGTGACTCAACCACTTCCTTAGGCAGCCCGTTCCAATGTCTGACCACTCTTTCAGAGAATAATTTTTTTCCCAGTATTCAACCTGAGCCTCCCCTAGCGCGACTTGAGTCCATTGCCTCTAGTCTAGTCTATCACTAGTCACTTGGGAGAAAAGGCTGATCCCCATGTCAGCACAACCTCCTTTCAGGTCATTATAGAGAGCAATAAAGTCTCCTCTGAGTGTCCTCTTCTCCAGACTGAACAAACCCAATTTTCTCAGACATTCCTCATGAGACTTATGTTCCAGACTCCTCATCAGCTTCATTGCCCTTCTCTGGACACGGTCCGGAGCCTTGATATCTTGCAGTAAGGGGTCCGGAATTGAGCACAGTTCTTGAGATACAGCTTCACCAGTGCTGAGTACAGAGGTATAGTCACCTCTCTGCTTCTGCTGGCTACGCTATTTATGATGTAAGTCAGAATACCATTGGCCTTCTTGGACACCTGGACGCACTGCTGGCTCATGTTCAGTGCAGTATCAACCAACACCTCCAGATCCCATTTATAATAATTTATCTTTTTTTTTTTTTTTTTTCAACTCCTTGTTGTCTGGTTCCTAACATAAAGTGAATTATGAACTGAAAAGATATATAGGATATATTTCTCTGCATTTGCATTTTCCAGCAGTTAATCGCAGAGCAGAATGGCTACCTAAAAGGTTTTTTTTCTTTTATTTTTAATAAGTTAGTAACTGCTAATTTTAACAATAGACATTACTTTTTCTTAGTTACTGTGGCAACCTAATTCAAAAACATTCCTTCAAGAAATGGTATGTTAAGCATTTTACTGTGGTTTAATAGAGTAAATGCTGCATATTTCCTTATGATTAGCATGTTATCTTGTGAGCCTTGTGTCTCATTTAACAATTCAATTTAGTAGAGTGAAGCCCTTAATTCATTAAAATATATACAGATGTTATTATTATCATTGTAATTATTCAGCTTTTGAAGTTTTAGTCCTCTACATTTCATTCTATATTTTCTCTACTTTTTGATAATGAATGTTTATCAGGTTCTTCTGAAGTAGTTGATCCACTGTTTCTTCTGCATCCTCTCCACACTACACAGTACTTCCGCTGAGGTATTTGCAGTAAAATGCTTACGGCTCAGGGATGTTTTAGTGATTAAGTGGTGCACATATTTTAAGGGTAATATGAATTAGTTATGTATGGCAAGATTTAAGTACTGTATTTCTACTATATTTAAATTCATAGTATTCATAGTGTTTCTACTGCATTTCTCCAAAGTGCAGGGTCTGCAAAATAAGAAAAGCCAAATACATTTAAAATGATTTGGTAAGATCACACTATAGTGTGATGAAAATTATTTCCTGGCAGTAGTTTCCCTCCATGTATGGTCATAAAATTATTTTAGCATCTAGAGGTTCAGAGCTACACTTATTATGTAGGAAAGCATGAAAATCACACTGCTGTGAATTGTGATGGCCAGCATGCTGCATTGTAACTCAAGATGAAGAATTGAAGCCATCAGTCAGAACAGTGGAAAAATATGTATGACTATACTGGCTCTTTTTATTGAATTACAGAATCACAGAATTGCCAGGGTTGGAAGGGATCTCAAGGATCATGAATCTCCAACCCCACTGCGACATGCAGGACCACCAGTCTCCCCATTTAGTAGTAGACCAGGCTGCCTATGGCCCCATCCAGTCTGGCCTTGAACACCTCTAGGGATGGGGCATCCACGATCTCTCTGGGCAGCCTCTCTGGTTCCAGCACCTCACCACTGTCATAGTAAAAAAATTAGATATAATTTCTTTATATATAATTTCAAAGTAAATATATAGTAAAATATTTATATATAATTCTAATAGTAAAGAATTAGATGTATGGAATATTATAGTAGTTTAGTTTATAATATTTTAGAAATTAGGTTAAAGTTATGATACTTGTGATATTAAGCAAGCATATTTATTTATTCTTAAAACCTTTCAGGTTTATTCCCCATGGATCAGGCAAAATGATAACGTTGAGCTGGAGTCTGTTTCTTTTGTAGAGTCCTTAAGGTGATTTCTTTTATTCTTTCTGAATTCATTAGTGTTAGCATTCATTCAAATGTAGCTTTATATTGCTATGAATGCCTCAGTGGACCATGGTATTTCAGCTGAGAGAATTTTTTCACGTTTCTCATCAGAAAGACACAGTGATTTTTCACTTTGTCCCCGGGACTTCTCTCAGTTCTTTCAATCTCCCTTGAGGTGTTGCAGAGTTGTTGCTTTCCTTCAGACAGTGTTTTTCTGTTGATCTGGGTACTCCTTGTTGAGATGAGTACTTTTTTGTTTTTATTGAAAATAAAGTGATGACAATTCTTGGCTATTTAAAGCCATTGTGTCTTAAAAGCTCTCCACTGCTATTTTTTCTTTATATTAGGAATCTTTCTCAAGGTAGAGAAGACAGCTGTAATAAAAACAACTATTGGGCAATTGTTTATTTTGGTTAGCTTCAGGCAAAGTAAACATCTGTACTGCCCATATTTATTACATACAAACTCCTTCAGTCTTGCAGGGAGTTGCAGATGTGGAAAGAACAACTGACATCTTTACAATATGCAACAAATATACAGACAAAATATGGGTTAATACCATCAGATGACTTTCTGTTATCCTTCAGCTTTATGTAGTGAAAGATGACAATAACACTTAGATATGGACTTTCCTCTGTGTCCTCTATGTCACTGAAACCCATGAGCTATGTAGAATGGAGTTTTCAAAATACTCGTTGCTTAAATGGTTTGATACTATTGTATTGTCACGGAGTTGACCAGATCAATCTATGTCCGTGACAGGGGCGACAGGCCTCTGCCCTTCCCCCCCACCCCAGTCCCACAAAAATGGGAAGGAAGGAAGGGAGGAAAAGAACAGCGGCAACAATCTATGGAGGAAAACTTATTTTACTATAATATTGGAATACAAGATAACACAATAGATACAATTTAATTGAAATTGAGATTAATAAATCAGACAAGATGAGAGAGAGAGAGAGTTCCCGGGACCGATTCAAACCTGAAAAGCTTGGAACGGCCAGGAAAGCACCCTCCAGCACCCACTGCAAGGCAGCAAGAGAGCGCCCCCCCCACCCGGAAGGGCCAGATCCCGTGACTGCTGTAATGTACAGGGATAGGTACCTGGAATTGGGACAGTGACACTTTAATGCCCCGTACACTACATGAAATCCAAAAACAAAAAAAAAAAAAAACAAAAAAAAAACACAAAAACATAGAACCATGACATGTATACAGAGCAGTACAGGTTAAAAAACATTTGACAGCCATTCTGTAGGAGAAATGCCTGACTTCAGAAGATTATTTATTGAGTATACTACTAATACTATAATGAATCTCCAGCTCAGCCTCTTTGCTAGCTGAAATATTTTGCCTGTTGCTGAAGACATTCCAGCTGTAAGACATTGGTAGGTTGCAGCTGCTGTGCACAGGTTCACATACGTTGTGCTGAACAGAAATTTAGAAATGAGGAGTTGCAGTGTCTTAGTAGCTGTAAGAGGAAACTTCTCCGAGGGGCTAAAATGGAGAAATCTCTAATTTATTCATTACTGAAAATAAAAATAATAGACGTTGTTAGTCTACCATCTATCTTTACATGACTAATCTATTCAATAAATACAACTGCACTTTCTCATAAACTTTTATCTGTCTGCAGTACAGACCCTGCCTCTTTCTTTCCTGTTCAAGTCCAGACATTCTGGGATACAGTCATCACAGCCCCATGAAAAGCATAGTTAATTGTGGAAAAGCTCTGCAAGCACACAGTTAATTCACAGAATCACAGAATTTGGGTAACCTGTGTCACATCCACTTAATGCTACTTAGTTCTCTTTGTATAAAGATGAATTCCAGCAACAACTTGAAGGAAACTTATTCTCTAATGGCTGATATTCTCCTGCTTACTCATGAAAGTCATTGCAAAGCCATTAATAATTGGTAAGTAAAGCGCACCATGTTTTGGCTGATAGTTTCCTTGAAATGGATCTATGGGTTGCTATACCCTGCAATTCTAGGGTTCAATAAAACTCTTCTCTGTCTAAAGGTTTTGTATAAAGTTCCTGTAATTTCAAAGCTTGTTGTCAGAAAGACCTTTGTAAATCTTGTAAATAAGAAAATAATGATAAGTACTAGAAAATTTATATAGTTTTTAAATATTGGAAGGTGTACCAAAGTTCAGTCAAAGAGCAGCATTAAAAATGGTTGGTCTTTCTGAGGGCGAGATTCATCCCTTAGTTCAAATAAGTAAATGCTGAAACTTCAACATACTAAAAAGTTATGAGAAGAATTTTCCTTCTTTTTCTACCCCAAGAAAAACAAAATAGGGGAAGGAAAAAACAACAACAACAAAAATAACTGAAAATCCCTTGAATGTATAAAAATTGCTGCTAGTACTGAAAATGTCTGCAATTCTGTGTTTAAAAAAAAAAAAAAAAAAAAATGGTGTTTGCTTTGGGATCTCTAACTGATGTGATGAGTAACATCTACTTCTTCCTGCTTCTTTCTCCATTTCCATCCCATCTGGTGAGTGTCTCCCTGCTGCCACGTTCTGTCTAGATGTTCAGGCACATGACATGCAAAGGTTCTGTTTGGTGTTATGAAGTTGTGAATACGTCCCAAACCAAGAGAAATAAAATTAGATCCAGGCCCAGAGATTTAGTCCTCATAAATGCCTGGAGAAAATTTCTCTGGGTGAAGAGAGAGAGTTGAAGCTATAGTTAGAGAAACTTCACATTTAAAAGTATGTAAAACAGAGGAAAAACTAAGAAATAGAAAACTGCTAATTATTAGAGAAAATTTCCAAAGGGCTTTCAGTGAAACTTCAAACAGGATCTTTTTAGGTCTACATCAATGGGTAAAATGCAGAAAGATTCATTCCAGAAGAGTTAGTAGACTCAGAGGTGCAGTATGAGAGAGTCCACAGAGAGCTACCGACCTCTGAATTTTCTTCACCCAGCACAAGTGCTATAACCACAGAGCCAGTGAATATTCATAGTAGTAGCTGGGTCTTGCAAATTTTTAGAGGTCAAGGCATTATTTTTCCTTAGAAATGAAAAAAAAAACAAACTTACCCATTATCTGGAACTGCTTTCTGATGAGCCAGGCTCCTTCTCATTGTCTGAATGTGTTCAGGGAAACTACCATTTCTCTTTTTCTTTGTTAATAGACAACAGTATAGAAATATTGGATGTTAACACCAAATTGTCCAAACTGACTCTGCTTATTGAATTTTAACTTCGTGCATTCAGAAGGGGAGAATTAGTTTCTTCTTAGTTCGCCATGTCTGTGATTTTTACTGTCTGCTTTCTGACATTACAATCCTTTTTCTTTTTGATTCCATGGGCAGATACAGTAAGTCTGTGCTTCTTACCCTTCCCTGTGGAAAAATCTAGACGCTCCTGAAAATGTGAGGGTTTACTTCTTTGTGCAAATGTCTTGGAGAGAAAAAAATAGCAAACTCAATATTTGTGTTGTGGCAATTCATTTTAACATGGCTTTTGCTGTTCCTCTGTGTCCACAATGCATCATTAAGCACAATTTTTTGCTTCAGACTAAGTATAGACAAAGCATTTTAATTGGAAAAAGGCTTACTATATTCATTTTTGACTTAGCAAAATAGGAAGTGTTCCCCATTGCTCTGGGAATTCTTATTCTTAAGAATAAGCGGCTTCTGTGATTGTACTGTCTCTGTGAGGCTGTTGCTGGCTAACATATACGTAATCTGACAGAGATGTGGAAATCTCAAAATAATCACATTCCCTGAAGTGTTTTGAAAAACTTGAGTAGAGGGAGAAAGCTTGAATTGGTGCCTGCATCAAAAGAAAGCTGGCTATCAACAGATGTAGAGTGGGCTAACCTCAGTTATGGCATGTGCTGACCATCATGTGTCAGCTGGGTAACTGGTAGACTGGATTTGAGATGGAGATACAACAATGTGAAGATTTTGGGGAAAGAAGCCACAAACCCATAGGAAGACAACAATGGGACTGTTCTGCTGCTCATGGAAGTGATTGTTTTTGAACATTGTATGGGGCTGCTGAATCATGGCCTGAACCTCTGATTAATCACCTGAGGTGAGCAATGAGTCAGCCATGGGAGCACAGGAGAAGGCAATTCACCTTCGAATGGCGATTCCACCTGCCATATAATCCAACAGGGGCAGGCCTCATCAAATGTTATAACGGTATTCTTCAGGCTGTCCTGAAAACAGACTCCCAGTCCCTGCAGGGGTGGACAAAAAGACTCTAAGAAACCTTGCGGAACCTGAATGAAAGACCCTGAGATGACAGACCCAGTGCCCTAAGAATGTTGCAGACAACATGGGCCACCCTGCTTAGGATCCAAATTATTGGCACCGATAATCAGGTAAGACCCCAAATTGGTAATGAAAATAATCTGCTCCCTGCCCCTGAGAATTTAGATCCTGGCACCCATAGAATAAAATGGCCTTGGAAGGTGCAGGTAGGACCCAAGTGGTGTGGCCTACCTGCACCTTGGGGGAGATTGTTGGAGGCGCGAGGCTCAGTAGTCCCTCCAGTAATAGGTACATTTCCTACTGATACTGTGGTCAACACTCTGATTTTCATTGCTAAAGGGACTCCCATCACGTCCCTGTGGCAGATCAGGACACCTCCTTTGGTGCCTGATATCGTTATGCAGCCGCAGACATCTGGCCAGAAGGTGTGGTACAGGCGGCCAGGACATGCCCCAGTACAAGTGGAAATGTTGACCCAGAATAGAAATACGGCCTGTATCTTGCCCTGGAGAGCAGACGTTCCCCTCTTTGTACCTTTGAAACATCTGTATTTCTCCCTGTGAGTCTTTAAGCCTTCAGGATCACCGGAAGGAACAAAATGTCATCAAAAGCGTTCTAAGTGTTACTGTCAGATCATGTGCAACACCTGGCGATGGTCTACATGGGACTGATGGAACATAGGACAGACCTGTACCTCACGACTGTATGCCTCCAGTAACATCATAAAGCACTGGCCCATAAAGGAATATCAACATTCACTGATTGTCACTCGTCTTGAATTTTAACAACATGTACGATGAAACTGTATAAGCGGTATATCACGGTATAACAGATCTTTGTATTAGGAAAAGCTCACCCTTTAGTCAACCTAATCACTGGTTCACGCCATGAAGGGGTGGAGTGTATGGGGCTTTTGAATCACGGCCTGAACCTCTGATTAATCACCTGAGGTGAGCAATGAGTCAGCCATGGAAGCACAGGAGAAGGCAGTTCACCTGTGCTGCTGGAACAGGTGGAGCCTGGCTCCACCTCTCCTAGGGCCATTTAAGAGCTGTCTGCCAGTGGGGAAGGATCTCTTCTGGAGATCCACTCCACCAGAGTTTACCACGTGAGCCTAGGATAGGGTGAGTGTCTTTCTTTCCTACTCTGGTATAATAATTACATCAGCCAAACTCCTGGATATGCTATCATCTGTATATTCATTGACTGTATGAACATACACTGAAATAGCTTTGTGGTTTATTGAAAAGTGTTGTCGTATTCTTTATGCTTTACTGCTTGCTTGGGTTCTTTTTTTTTTTTTTTTTTTGTCCAGTTCTTCCTACAAGTTTGTGTTCAATGCTGGTGATATTGTTTCTGCATTCTTCACCTTAAATAATCCCGAAGAAGACTAGATGATGTGGGAAGCAAATTAAAGACTTTTCAAATAGTCTGCCAGAGAGCGTCTGGGAAGTATCAGTGACTGTAAGGTTAATGTCACAGCATAGCTGATCCTTGGGAGAGAGGACAGAAACTGTGTTTAACCATAGATGTGAATACTTATTTAGGTGAGTGTTTATGACATTCAAATTCTAAGATGCCTTTAACGTTTCTGTAAAAGAACATGTATATATTTTTTATGTCTCTGTTAACAAATCAGGCACTGAACTATGTGTAATACAGCAGAATCCAAAAGCAGAGAAAAATGGAAAACAGATACAGTTTTTAAAAATGTTCCCCATCTATAAATACTGCCTTTTTGTCTTCCTCACAAAGGTAATGAGTGGATGACTATCATAAACACAAGTGTTCATTGTAAACAAATTCAGGGAAAGATTTTGGAAACGCAGAGGTTTAGTTCACTTTAGATTTGAAGTCAATTCTGAGTTTGGAAACTTTTTCAAACAGAGAAGTTTGATGCATGAAAGCACTGTATCAAGCTGGAATTCATCTCCAGATTAACATCTTTAATGTATATGTCTGTGTGACTATCAGTGAGACAATCTGTGATTCCACTATAGTCCACTGCAGTCAAGTGGGATTGATCTATGATGACATGACTATGTATTTTATGCTACTTTTAGGTAGCTAAGACTCAGTTCAATTGCTAACACATATATAAAGGGATATATATTTAGAGGTATATAAAGCCATTTCAAGTGTTCCTTCAAATGTAATAAATGACTGAGACAACTGAATTTTGATCACTGAACTGCCTTTCTGTTCCCAAGGGGCTATTTCAACTAGATCTCCTTTATTACCAAGTGTAGACAATTCTGTAGGTCCCAAAATGGAGATGCCTAAATGTGGAGCTGAATCCTATATTGAAACCCCCTGCCTAGGCCTTGACACAGTTGCTCTGTAGCTGTTGTAAGACTCAGAAGTTCTCGAAAAGAGCAGGTCACAAAGTTTCTGGAACTTCATACTGTGACATTTTAAGCTTTACCTGTCCAGTAGTTGGGTGGTTACAGAACTGCAATATGAATGCCATGGTAAAATCTCCACTGAGCAGCCAATGATCTTCCCATGTGGGTGTATCAGTTCTTCACAAAAACTAGTTAGCGCTTAAGCACTTGTTTCTGCTTTCACAGTCTGTCTTGATTAAATTCTAATGTATCATGGAATCATAGGATAACCTATGTTAAAAGAGATCCCTAAGGTTTATCAAGTCCCTATATTGTCATTTCTCAGGAAGAGCCTTCTGTTTTTGCTGTTGCTGGATCTTCCCATTTTCTCACATTATCTCATTGATTCCTCTCTTTTTTTTAAAAAAAAAACATAGAATTTGCCTTGTGCTTTGTTATCCTGTAGGTGCACAGCCTAACATAGCAACCTCTAGTCATTTCAGATGAGATTAACATGCTTTTCTATAGCAACCTGTATCAGAGTGAGGATGAGGAGAATAATCTTTTGAAGACAAAGTGGGAAACAGAAGAAAAGAGCCATACAAGAATATACAAGACTTTCACTGGGAGATGAGGGTGCACTGAAGTGTCGAAGCTGGTTTTAGGATTTTAAATGTTCCTAGAATCTTTCTGAGTCATGAGGAATGAAACTGAGATCCTAGAAGCAATCAAACCCGAATTTAGCATAGTACACATGCTGTGAAATCCTGTCACCAGCAAATTCAATGGGCATCTTGCCATTGATCTTTAAAGAAAGCATGATAGCCGTAGCCTTTATGTATGTCCTTGGGGGGCTTTGTGCTTTCTAATTTTTTCATAAGGGGCAAACCGCTTGTAACAGTGACACCAGCAAAGCAGAGAGCTGAATTACAAAGAAATCCAAGTACTGGGAGTCTCCACGCATCTGGGACTAAATGCAATCAGCAAATGTCAGAGGGCAATTCTCAGCAGGTTGAGCAGGTGAGATGTGTTTAAGTGACTCAATATTTATTTGTTCGTTATTTTCACTCTTTTAGCTCTGACGCTCTTTTTTAATACATGGGGCAAAGGGAAAGAATAGCTGACTTGTGTCCATTTCCGTAACAAAGGAAGTTGATTGATTACTGAAATTGTTAACTTCTGGAAAAGGACTTGTATCTGAATGCCTCTACGCTTCTGTAGTACTCAGCATGTGAGATATAAAATGCTTCACAGTCTGAGGATGGGAGCGAAACCTGTGTAAGTAAGCTGGACAAAAAACAAGATTCCAAATAGAACAAGTTACTTTTGAAAACACAGACCTCTCCATTTTTAAAACACGTTTAGAAATAGATTGTAGGAGTGAAGATCCTGACACTTGGTAGGAGTGGGGGCTTCCTGCAGGCTCAGATGGGGTCACTAAGGGAGTAACAGGAAGGAGCCTGCTGCTATTTTTTTCCTTTAGCAAACGTTGCCCTTTCTCTGTCCAACTCTGTAGGAGATGAGGCTACTGCTAATCTCAGGGCAAACGCTCCCTCTGCCGGAAACAGGCAGGAGGGATTCTCTCCTCAGGGCTGGGTGAGAAAGCAACGCAATGTATATGAAGTAGAAAACATGAGGGGAAGAAAACAAGATACTTTGCATACAGATAAGTTTGAAGCTTATGTGAAAACAATCTGTCTGAAGGGGAGGGATGGAGAGACACGTTTGCTGTATCAAAAGCAATCAGTAATAAGGGAATCTGATTTATTAAACTCTGTTCTGCTGTCTTCTGCTTAGCCAAACTATACAGAACTCTTAAAGCTGGTGTATCAATAAACCAAGTTTTAATAAATCCCTAAATCCCTATTTACCTCATTTGCTGTTTAAACACATTGCACAAAAACTTCCATAACAGACCAAGACAGATTTGCACTCAGGCTGTAGATTTGCTTTCAGCTTTCCAGTACTCTTCGAAATTATGATTTTCCATATGATCCTCTGAATGGCAGCCATGTCATCAATTACAGAGGAGGATGGAATGAATAACTGTAATGATGCATCTTGGCCTGGACCATGTGAATCAGTTTTTTAAAAAATGCCCTAAATAAGTTCAAATCTAATTCAAATCTATTGAATTATTACACATGTTAACTCACAGTTTGATAGTTGTTGGATTGTTGTGTTTTTCTTGTGTTTTTTTTTTTTTTTTTTTTTTTTTAGGAAAAACATGAAGTCAGTTATCTGATCAGCTTATCAGCTTATCTGATCTTCTCTGTAAACAGGAAAAAGAGTTGGAGGCTACAGTCTAGGATCTTGTGAAGGTATTCCCAATAGTAACAGACCATTTTAAGTTAGGAGCTGAAGTTCCCTATACAGCCACTGGAAGAATTAACTCTGGAAAGTAATTCGGACCGGTGAGACTGTGAGACTTACATATGCTTTTGCTGCCCTATTCAAATGTCTTCCAGATGCCTTTCCTTCTTCACTGATTGCATGTGTAGTCAAGACTTTCTACTTTGGCTTTAAGGTTAGATGGAATATAGCCAGAAGTCATTTCTAAGGGTTTGGTATCACCATGCTTGTGAATCAGAGATGCGGGCTGCTGCTTATCCCTTTCCTGTCTGAAAAAATAAAAGGAACTGGGTGGGAAGTACAAATGTAGCAACAAGTGGTTACAATTATTTTATTTATGTGAATGTAAGTAAGTGTGTGTATATGCAGAAGTAATCTTACAGAAATTTTAGACTGAAGGGAAAACGTACGTTCTGAGATTTTCAAGAATCCACAACAGAATTCATTTCATAAAATAATTGGACTTTATCTCACAGCAAATAAAGATGCCTTTTTTCTGCAAAAATTTCTGTTAACACATAAAGGAAATAAGAATTTAAGAAGTACCTATTACACCATACTTTCATTTCTCCCCTTTGTACAGAGCATTTAAAAAGGCCTCAAGCAATCAACTTTAGCAAAGACCAGAAGCAAAGTGAAGGATGTCACTAAAAGTTACTGTTTTCATGTTAGGAATCTTGAGAATGAATGAAAGACATCAAAAGATTTGTTGGTTTGGTTTGGTTTTGTGAGAGTGCGGAGGACATTGATCACAGTAGTAGGTTGGAGCACCCTTACTGTGCTTTCATCTTCCTCCTTTCAGGTGCTCATCACAGTGTTGACCCCAAGCTTTTAATTGCTGCCTTAGCTGTAAGCTCTTGGTTGTCTTCTTGGCTTCTTTCCCCATCCTTTCTTTACATGTCCTGTCATGAGTTTAAGTGCTGACATTTGAAACACAAGAAATTGCAAAGTCTGTGTACATTACTTTGACAATGTGTTTTAGATCAGGAACTAGCTAATTTCTCTGGGCTGTGATGGAACAAATTTTCAAGTTATTTATTGTGACATATGTTAGACAAAATCCAGATGTCTCAGTAACTTTGTAACGTTATTCAGGAACCTTCCTGTTTGGAAGAAGCAATTCAAATTGGTATTAACTATGGTGTATATTTAAATTCTCTGCTGCATTGTCATCAAAGAAAAAAGACCAGAAAACTTTGGCAAAGCCAGCTGGTTACCATGAAGCTTTTAGAAGGATGTGAGAAGTTGACTTTAAAAAACAACAGCAACAACAACAAAAAAACAACCATGGATATATCCTGGAGGACTTGATAATTAATGTATAAGCTATTAATTGCTAAATACACATTAGATGATGCAACGTAATAATGAAAGGTTTAATGCACAGCTCTTTAAAATTCACTGCAAATTCTTTTTACTCATTCACGTAAGACTGAAATCTGCACATGCCTCACTAAGACCGAAGAATTAAACAGCTCTCCACTGTCTGGGCTGCAGACAGCTTGTTTTGTTCTTTTCCTTCGTTTTACTTGGTTTCTATGTTGAGGTTAGCTTCATTTTTGTTTAATACTGGTTTTGCTTTCAGTCTGGTGTCTGAGGATCCTTAGGCTGCCAGCAGTGCTGGGGAGTATGTTATTTGTTTAAAACCAGTCTATTTCTGTATGTGTTTAAAAGCCAAGCCAATAGTACAGTTCTGTAAAACCTTGTTTTTATAAAATCTAAATTCCAAGGGAGAAAACTGGAGCTAAAACTTTAAACCTCTGCCATAACCCAGCAACGTGTCTTTTTTTAACAAATCTGATTTTTACTGACTGCTCCATGTTTAGAAAATAGCCATCTGTGTGAGATTTCTGAGTGCTGCAGAGAAATAATGGGGTATCTCTCTGCTTCCTGGTGCTGAGCTGTTTTCAGGAAGACTTATAGGAAAGCAAATTCTTTTTCTCTCTTCCTCTTCTTTTTCTTTCTCCTCTCTCTCCTGTTGGGCCCCCAGCGTAAGAAGAATGTTGAGCTGTTGGAGTGGATCCAGAGGGAAACCATGAATATGATCAGAGGGCTGGAGTGCTTCCCCTGTGAGGCCAGGCTAAGAGATCTGAAGCTCTTCAGCATGGAGAAGAGAAAGCTCCAGGGAAACCTTATAGCAGCCTTCCACTACCTGAAGGGGGGCCTGCAGGAAAGCTGGGGGGGGACTTTTTATAAGGGCATGTAGTGACAGGATGAGGGCAAATGGCTTTAATCTGGAAAGTGTCTAGATTTAGACTAGATATCAGGAAGAAATTCTTTACTGAGTGTGATGGTGAGAACTGGAACAGGTTGCCTATAGAAGTTGGGATGCCCCCTTCCTGGAAGCATTCAAGTCTAGGCCGGAGGGGGTTTTGAGCAACCTAGTCTAGAGGGAAGTGTCCCTGCCCATGGCAGGAGGGGTTGGGACAAGATGATCTCTATGGTCCTTCCCAATCCAAGCCATTCTATGATTCTTTCAGGCTGATTTTGGAGTTGCTTTGTTGCTCCTTAGTTACGGTGTCTGTAGTTTCTCCAGTCTTTTTTCTTGATTTACAACAGTGGGATTTAATTTCTGGCTTAAGGTTGAATGGGAACATCCATGCATGATTTCCAAGGGGTCTGAAAAAGGGAATTAAGAAAAACAGCGAGTTTAAACTTTTCACAATCAAATAAGATTTCAAACCTCTGCTCACTAGGATACTCATCTTACATCCATAATTTTTTTTTTTTTTTTTGGCATGGGTAGAGGTGACATAAAAAGTTTCTCTATGTTCTGAATTTTTCTCTGTAAAGCTAGACTCCTTTCCTACATCGCTGTATGGACCTACAGAAATTCACAACTACCAAGCGTCAGTTCCATGCAAAGGCCTTGAGACTCATCTGTGTTCAGGAGAAAATAGGTAGCCCATAAACACAGATGACAGCTACCCTGACACACAATATCTTGTAGAATATATGTTGGCTTCTTTAATCAGTGTTTATTATTCAGTTTGTACTGCCACTTTTTTTCTGAGTATTAAATGTCAACTCCTCTGCATTCAACATAATAAATGGAACATCCCTACAATAACTCTGAGACTGATTCAAGAGCCTCTTCATTTCAGCATGTAATAAAACTCATGCCACTTATAGCTTTCCCATAAGTTATACCTTCTAAATGGTTTGGATGGTTTGGTTTTTGATTACTGAAATTTGTACACACAGTGCTTTAAACTGCTTTGTAATGGATACACCATAATTTTGGAGCTGTCGTTCAAGCTGCTGAGCATTCTTGCCACAATTCAAGCATAAAAATAGTGCAGAAGATGAGAGCTCAGAACTGATATCCACAGGGAGCTGAAGGTATGTGAGAAAGTGTCTTCACAGGCTGCCAACTAACATAGTCTAGTGTTGAAAATGTGATATCCTGCTGCACTGGCTTGCCTACTGCTTTGTTTCATTTCTTAATGTAACACACTGGGGATGTTTTCCTTTGGCTCTGCAGGACACAACTCCTGCATATGGTCCAAAGGCAGAAGGGCCCAAAGAAGGCTGGGAAAGCAAAATCCTCATAGATTACTTTTTATTTCTAGAGAGCTCAAAGCACACAGAAAAGCTGCTGTCAGGGCAGAGAAAGCTCATTTATTAAATGTCTGCATGTCTTGACTGCCATCTTAACTACTGCAAATATTAGTGCTATGGGTTTGAGGTGACAAACAAGAAAAAACTGAATAGTAAATGGTATTTTATAAAATTATTTCTTTTCACTAAGCTGAGTCCACCTCATAATTTTTTTAAAAATTATATTTAGGGTGAGCCATAGCACTCAAAATTAGTTAGAATTTTCATTCTCTAAATGAAAATAAGGTTTTTAACTTTTTAAATTTTCTACTGTTGTACTGCAAAACTTTTACAGAAAAATATTTACTGTTTTTAATATATTTTGCTCAGAATATAATTATTTCATTTATTGATTTTATTATGATTATTAGTGTGACATATAAATCAATCCACTGGAGAAGTAATGAATTAGATGCTAAGGCTCTTTTGGCATGTGAAAGGCAAATTAATAGTACTTGCTGTAATACCTTGGTAACCTAAATAAATTGTGGGAAGGAAAGAGTCAAGGAGAGATTTGACATGCATCAAAAATTTTCTTTGTTCATTTTAATTCTAAACTCACATTAATCCATCTAAAATATTTTTGTTGCTTTGTTTTTCTTTCTTTTCTTTGTTTTCCCCCCAGACCTGGTGTAACAGTATGGGAATACTGCAAAGCTTAATGAGGTTTCAAAACTATTACTTAAGAAAGTATTTTTCTTTTAGTATTGCAAAACATCACTATGTCTTGTGATTAAAAAAAAGGAGTATGGGTACTCAGTTACTTATTCTTATGTCTTTTCATCTCATCTGCCTTTATAGCTTTCAGTATGCTCTGAGACTGAGATGTCAGTTATCCTTGTGTTTGAAGCAACTTTTCTCCATTTAAGTCCTTAGCATGTATAGACATTGCAGAAAACAGTTCAGTCCTTTGAGTATCTGCTTTGTTTTGTTTTTAAACAGAGAAACAACATGTTGAGTGCCTAAGTTGTTTCAATGAAAAAAGGAAAAGGAGTGAATGACAGGTGACTGAGATAGCCTGAAATAACAGCTTGAAGAGCAACAGGGGAAGATTAAAAGGCACAAATGAAGGCAACTGCCAATAAACCATAGAATCTAGGACATGAGATGATCTAGAATAAAATTTGGAGGGGAAAGGAATTCTGACCAAATGGGAGTGGAGAGGGAATTGCCACAACATTACAGTGTTTTCCTCAATAGGGAAATAACCCACAAAACTAACATTTTGATAATATTTTTCATTCGTTCCTTCCTTCTTTACCTTCTGCTTAAGCCTGACAGCACATGTTATTTTGAAACAGAATCAACTGCCTTGGGGGGAATTATTGACAAAAGATAGAAAAGAGAAACAACTTACTGACTTGCTAGTTTGAGCAGTTTTCTCAGAAGGAATTTGGGCATGGCCTTAGAGCCAGGTGTCTCTCTGCCATCACAGTACATGAAAATAATTTATAAGAATGACAGTGCCGTATCCTCTAGACCAATCTTGTGTGACATCACCTGAAATAGGATATATCCAACAATCTCTAGTGAAGATACTAGCATCAGAGGGAATGGTTTTGTACCTCCTTCTTACTCAGTGAGGAGGAAGGGGGTTATTAAAAATAGATATGAATCATTTTCTAAAAAATGCCAGCCTCTCTAGAACACCTACCCAGAGAGTTTAAGATGATTTAGGTATCCAAAGGAAGCTGCAGTGAATCTACCTTTAAGACCATGTCTAACTAAGACTCTGTGTTGAAAAGGCGCTGACCTCTACCTTACTCTGGTGACTCTGATGTGCATCTTGGCACCAGGAAATGAGTTCAAGACAGAGATCTTGGTTCAGCTGAATTATTTCTTAATCATCTAGTCTCCCTGGAGTGCTATGTGAAGAAGGATAAACACTTCAGGAACAGTTCAGCTCACTGTGAAGTAATTAGGCTTGTGCCATGAATTACCTTTGGGGCTCACCTCTCTGTTTCTTAACTATTAGAGAAGCCTATGTGAACAGCTTAGATTAAATGTCTTTTTGTAAGATTTATCTTACTGAACTTTAGCTAAGTGTACTGCCTTTCAGGTCCGAATGACTTGGCATTTAAACTGGTACTTGAAATACTAGTTTTAAATGAGATTGGTGTGAATTTTCCTGAGTTGAGGCCACAGTAGTATGTTCTTTTTTTTTTTTTTCTCCCTCTTTTTTTTTTAACTTCTTAAGACATAACACCTAACTGTGTCAGTAGCATACTTCTTTCTGTCTGAAATTCATTTCTGGGTAAGTTACAGAGAAGTAGACTTCTATCTTCAGAGAGTACATTTAGAATAATAATTAAAAAAAAAAGAATATAAAGAGTATGAAACTTTGTTTTTTCTTATTTTAATCTTTGAAGCAACCTTAAAGTTATGATGGATATGACTAATAATTTCCTTTATCTGGAAATGCCGTGACAGAATCTTGCATTTGCTTCTGGAAATTCCCATGTAAATTATCCCTAAAGCACTCCTCTGCTAACACTAATTAGTCTCTCAATTCTTGTTCTTTGAAAACAACCTCTTTTTTGTCTTCATTACTGCTATCCCTCCAGGTAAAGTAAACTAATAATGTTAACCAACTGCTTAGTTATGGAAACACAAAGGATCTCTCTTTATTAACTTCTCAAATTTTCATGTAAAATCAGAAATTTAACAATGGATAAATGAGCATACATGTGATTTAGTATTGTGCCCCTCTAAAGCAATCAGAACAGCACTAGACAATAAACTAGAAAAACATACCCACAAGTTCACAGACATAATTCAACTTATTTTACAGGGAAAATCAACTGGAACACAAGTAGTAACTTTATTGTGATTATGTGGAGCAGATGGGTGTTTCCTTTATCTATTTCTTTGCTTTTAAAAAAGCACTTTAGAAATTTTTTAAACTCGACAGCCTTTCAAAGAGTTATTCTTAGTAGTCTTAATGACATTTTATGACTCTGAACATTAAAGTGAATACATTTTTAAATTTTGTTTTGTTTTGGCATACCAAATACTTTGTTTTCAATAGCAGTGTTACAGATAGCTTTAATTTGTGATGATTTGATTCCTTCTACCCCCAAAATTTCAAATGGAACATGTTGTTGTTGTTGTTATTAGTTATAGAAGTACAAAAGTGGAAAAAAAAATAAAAATCATGTTGTTTTCATACTCTTTATCATGATAACCTATGGTTAACTAAAACCACTTGCAGAATGTCCAACATTTGATTTTTTGTTTGCCTATGTGTGGAAGAAGAAAACTATTGAAACTAGGTGCTGGTTGGCTGGTCACAGCCAAAGGGTTGTGATCAATGGTTCTGTATCTGGGTGGAGGCCAGTCACAAGTGGTGTCCCCCAAGACTCTTCAAAGTCTTTATCAGTGACACAGACAATGAAATCAAGTGCATCCTCAGCAAATTTGTTCCAAACTGAGTGGTGTAGTTGAAGGCTGGAGAAGTGAGCCTATGTGATCCTAATAAAGTTCAATAAGGCCAAGTGCAGCGTGTTGCACTGGGGCACCCACTGCAGGAAGTATGTGGAGCTCTTGGAGTGGGTCCAGAGGTGGGCCACTAAGATGATCAGGAAGAGGAGCGGAAAACAGGCCAGAGGAGAAAATGCCTGCTATTGCTGAATTGTTTTAGGAAACTACTACAGAAAGAGCAACAGTATTAAAATATTCCACATCTTGTTCTTTGTAATCACTGACCATATATGTTGTTTTAAGTGTTATGCAGGCTCAGTAATTAATTGAATAAGGATAGGACGAGCAATTTCACTTAGAATGGGGAAAGCTACATTTTTTTTATTTCACCTCTGGAAGCTGTACCACCACTGCACATGAGAATGTGGCGTGAAGTCTAGGTCACCTGAAACTGTGATTTCAAGTCACCAGTTAGCTTCTGAAACTTCCCACTATTGCCATTAAGATCTTCTTGGGTGCACTCAGCCAAGTGTAATGAGAACAGCAGATTTGCTGAGTAAGGACCTGAGATTCTTTTTAATATTGAGGAGTTGGAAAAGCAGTGGCTAAATTACGATCAGAACTGCACATCATACATCAGTGATAAGAAGTATCCAAATCTTGACCATGTTCTCAATTTAATAAGAACCGTAGAAAGACCTGCAGGAGACTTCATGATCCAAGTGTGTCTTGCTCCAATTTATAGGAGGGAGAGGAGGTTCTCTGATATATGTGTACCCGGTGTGAGATTAAGAAACAAGGGTTCAAATGTTGGTCTGACCAGTTTATTATAAATCCTAATCAGGGAGATGGGGAAGGGAAGGACAGTGACGATTATGAATTAGGATGATGGTGAGGGTGATTATTATGAATTAGGGTGATGTGATTGGAGGCAGAGACCCTAGTATAGTCCCTAGTCCCCCTGTCCCTGTAGAGGGGGACCCCCTGTACATGTACAGGAGGGTGGGGGAAGAACCCCCACTTAGATTTCATGGAAATACTGAAGGGAGGTGCGCTCACTTCAGAGGCAGTGATTGAGGAGTGGCTTACTTGGAAAAGACAGAGATTAAGGAGTGGCTTGCTAGGTATAGGCAGGAACTGGGAGGGGCTAGCTAGAAACGGGGCAAGGCTTTTGCTTATTGATGGCACATTGCAAAATAGGAAATTCCTGGGATTCCAAGTCTAACACCTTCAGATAAGAAACTGGGCCAATCAACACAAGGGAAACCAAATTCAGAAGGACTTAACTATACACTGTGCAGATCCAAGAAGAAGTGAAAAACAAGAAAACATTTGTGAAATTAGTTAGCATAGAACAACCCACTGTTTAGAATGAGTGAACATTTTTTAGTTCCTGGAATTATGTGTGTGCATATTGTATGGTATAAATATGTCTACTTATGAGCCACTAGTTGTGCAACTGGGGCAGTGCTAGCCACATGCACGGTGTTGCACCTTAAATCTTATAAAACTACCTTACATTTATACTCTGTGAGTCTGAGTGCGGTTCTGCAGGTCAGATGGGGAGGGCAAGGAGGGCGACAGAAAACATAGGAAAGAAGCAAGAATTACATAAAGTGGGGATAGTCACCACCAGGATCCAGCAGCGGTCCTATTGCATGCTATCCTAATGGTCCGAGGCAAAAGCGGAGGGAGAGAGCAGCAGCAGTGTGGCTGGCCTTGGGCATCAAGCAGGTAGCAGGAAGAAGCTGCAGGGTAAGTCTGGGAGGAGGCATCAGGACACAGGTAGCAGGACTAGGAAACTCCATCAGCATGCAGGCATTCCGTACTGAGGGATCTGATGGCAAACACCTTTGTTCTTCTTCTTCAGCATGCAGGTCTCAGATAGTGAGGAATCTTGTCAGAAACCTTTCAGGGAAAAGCAACCAGCAGCATGGCTGGCCTTAGGCAGCAAGAAGGTGCAGCCATAGAGTAGGTCCAGGAGGGAGAGGAACAGGATGCGAGGCTTCTCATGTCAGAAGCCTCTTCTTTTTCATGAGGAATGTGTTGCCAGGAAACCTCACCTCATGGTTGTAGGTCCCCTTTTTATCCTCCTTCTTCTGCCAGCTTGGCATTCATGGGTGCCTGGGTAAGAGTCATGTGCAGTACCTCCTGAGAGGGCTGTCTCACTTGAGATAAACCCACACAAAAGACTGCTTCCAGGCCATTAATCTCTGGCTTATCTGTCTCATTGCTCCTGGCCTTGTCCATCTGTGTTCCTCAGACAAAGGATTTCTCAACCTTTGCCCAGGACTTGCCTGGACTTGTTCATCTGTGTCACCTGCAAGCTTTGAGGCAATGGCATAAAAGAATAATCTCTTACAAAGTGGTAGAAATTTATCTGATCCATTGAATAGAACACAGAGTGTATGCTTTTAGCTTTGGAGGGCCATGTGTTTGAAAGGCCCTGACAGCCTTTTTACTTTTCCTCATGTTAAGGCTGTCTCCAAGAGTACATATGTTACTGACGGTTTCACTGTCATGGAGTTTCATGACATACTTGTACCTCACTAAATAACAGTGGTCTGAAGCAGGGTTTGACTTACTCTTTGTACACTGGTTACTAACCAGAGGAAATAGTCTAATGAGTTGAAAGTACGTTAATTTAGAAAAGCAGCTTGGTAGTAATATGGATCACAAATTTTGAAGTACCACTTATTTCTGGAGTAGCCCAACAGAATCACTAACAGAATGATTTACTTTATGGAAATAGCTTTGAAAAGGTATAATTAATGCAGATCTATGTGGATGAGAGTGAAAACTTAGCCCAAGGAATAGGAATTCCTTTACATCCATTTGGTTAATTAATCTGACTGTCCTCTGTTACACTGTAGTGACTCAGGTTTCCCTTCAGTAACTTAAAATAGGAGTATTTCTTCAGTGCGGGTGGAGCTCCTGTGTGAACAACGCCACATCCAGGCCCTATTTCTACTAATCAGCTCAGAGCACAACTCCAATTTACCACAAAGCAAGAGCAAATATCCCAAAGATTAAGTCAATATAATGCTTCTGTAACTGCTTGGACATTTGTTGTTGTTAAAAAGACAAAAGAGTATTGTTTTAATAAATGCATGCCCTCAGAAACTGAATGAAAACATAATAAGGATCTTATTATAGTAGATTTTTCCATAATCCTCATGCGGTGTGCTTGAGAATGGTTAGTTCAGAGAGAGCACTAAAATTGCATTTCAGCATTAAAAGACAGAAGCACACTTTTCAGGAAGGAGCTCAAAAGACTGTAAATGCTAATTAGAAAGAATAAAACTCTAAGAAAACAGAATGCTTCTTTTTTTATTCACTGTGTATGATTACTTGACTGTTACTAAAAGTAAACTTGAATAAATTTGCGTGTTTAAGGTTTAGAAGCTCAACCCAATGCTGTGTTTTTGTAAAAGGAATTTTAGATAACGGAGTTTATTTGTATTCAGATGGAAAAATACAGAAGGATGGGGTTAATGGAGAAGTAGCTTTTTCCAGAAGATTTTATGCAAATTTTCAGGCCTAGCAACAAAGTCGCTGCCACCAACACAATGTTAATATCAATGTTGTGGCTGTCACACAACTTATTGTACTTGGCTTCAAGGTGATGAAAGATTTCTATCGTTACAGTTCTAAAATGGCTGTTCTGATGTATGGGAGATGTATGTTTTCATTTAATGGAATCTGAAGTCATTTTACACCTATTTCTTCAAAATACATTATGTGTCAAAAGGAAGATTACTCCCAGTAGAATGTTTTTCACTGACTTAAAAAAGAATTTTCTAAAAAAATTAGCTAATTTTAATGGCTGGAAAAGAGTGATGTAGGGTAAGGTGGAAAGAACAATAAGAATTCAGTTTCCTGGGAAGATTTTTCTCAGGTACATATATATCTATATGTTTTTTTCAAATGAATATTATCATTAGAATTAGCACTGCTCTATACTTATCTTACAAGAGAGGCTGATGGATTTGTGCCTGACTCTTCTAGTTACTGGTCTTCCAGTTTAGGAAGACTAAGTGAACAAGGCAGGGGACTTACTCCACTCCATATGCTCCAGTGTTGTCTTGTGCAAGTACACAGTGAAAAATAGTTTCTGTTAATCCAGAAAATGTGTGGTTAAGATTCCAGATCCAAAGACTGTACATGGCCTTGTTCCTGTGTATACAAGGGTTGCTCCGAAAGTAATGCTTCTTACTTCATTATGTTGGCCAACAATGTCAAAGGCAGACATTGGTGGGATGGTGGTGGTTGCTGAACCTTTCCACCAGTATTCCATTGCATTTTGTTGCCATGTGACAGATGGCAGCAGAGAGAGCATCTGACAAAATGGCATCTGACATGGAAGTGTATATTTGGCAAAGGTGTGTCACTGAATTTCTCCACATGGAAAAAATGGCACTCATTGACATTCACTGATACTTACTGTTTATGGAAACCAAACAGTGGACTAGAGCTCAGTGCAACAGTAAGTGGTGTGTTTCAGCAATGGTGACAGCAACATGAAAGACAATCCACGTCCTTGGTGGCCATACACAACTGTTGCACCACAAAATAAAGAATGGTTCAATAAGCTCATCCATGTGAAACAGCTATTGATGATGAATATGTTGGGGAAAAAAATTGTTTTGTAGCTGAGAATATGCTTTATTGAAGATTGTTATTGGGCTCTATGTATCTGTTGTATTTTCCATGAAAATAAATGGAAGGCATTACTTTCAGAGCAACCCATCTATTTTACTTGCAGGATCATCATCAGATTTATAATGCTGATTTTATGAAGTAGAACTATACAAAGAAGTTAGAAGCGAACAGTGCTCAGAAAATGCACCAGAAATTACTCTGTCCAGGGGACTGTGTCCATATTGCTACAAAAAGAAAGGCAGGGCCTCAGGACTGCATGGGACATAAGCTTAATCGTAGCTATTTCTGCGTTGAAAGGAGCTAGCTGCCACATCTGAAAAAGAAGCAAGAGTGCATTAATGATAAACAATGTGCATGATCAAGTGTTAGTTTCTATGTTCACTTTCAGGATCTTTTCTGATAAGCCAGATGTGTCTCTCTGGGCCACCACAGCTTTTGTTAAGATATCCACATGCATAGAGAGTAAATCCTCTTTGCTTCATTGAGAGAGTTGTATAAACTAAGAATGAGGGGAGATAAAGAGGATTCTGGCTTGAATTTCATGCACTAGTTGTATATACATTAAATACTGTGCATAGGTATCCTTTTCTTTCCTCCTTGTAACTGCTTGTATGTCTGGGCTATAGTGCCAATGCTTAATATGTTTTCAGGAAAAAGCAGGTATTCTCAGTAAGTTTCCACTTAATGCACTTGCTTTCTATTGCCAATTGGATCCTTTTATGGTTACAGATCCAAAGAACTCTATAGATCTTAAAGGATGCTTCTTGCTTAGTAGGCTGTAGTCTGGGCATGCTGGCTTTGTACTCTCTGAAAAACATTTTTGTGACTGGGACTCATCTCCCTGGCTGGAGAGATCTCAGAAGTGAACATGTGATTCCTGAGTTATGCATCCTGATGACTCCCCTTCCTTTCTATGGAGAGAAATTAGTTTTTTGAGGGCAATGTTGAAGACCTGAGTTAAATGTATATGTCTCAGAAGACTTGCCAAGTTTTTCCTAAGAAACATAACAGAGTGCTTTTGAAAGAGGTTTTCCTTTTTCTCAATAACCTACAGAAGGCAACTACTTAAAAATCTATTATTTTTGTTTTGTTCAGACATCTGAAATTTAAAAAATCTGTTTCATCATGTACACTTCTGAATTCTGTTTACACAACATTGTAAAGACACAGTATAAAATATTTGGTTGGGTAAAGAAGAGTAGCTATTTCAGCTAGGAATCTTCAGCCACAAATCTCACTAACTCAAACATGAATTCAGACCTTTCAGATATTCATTTGTTGCACCATTTTAAAAACATCATCTTTTCATTTTTTCATTTTTTCATTCCATGCTGTCACTGAAACACCAATATTTTTAGCAATATAAAAGCAGGAGTGGCTGGATGATGGTTGAATTCTTCTGCGAAGTTGTTGATCACCCAATATGGCTACATAATAAGTTCAGAAAAGGCACAAATGCTGAAATATGTATTCCCATTATTGTGTTGGAACTATCTCACAAAACCTCTGGGGAGTCTTTTATTACAGTTCTTCTAAATGAATGAAGAAATTAATTTCCTTGCATCTGGTAAAATCCTGCATTTTTTTCAGGCCAGATATGTTCTGACTATTATGCATAAAAACTATTTTGAAGAACAGCTTTTCCTTGGGATTAAATCTCTTTGCCACACAAACAAAAGGATTTCCTAGCACTGCATATGCATTAACTGTTACCACATGGCTCTGTCCATAACAGATAATTAACGTACTGTACAATCAAATATTGTTAGTATGTTCTAATTAGTCATGTAGCTATAGTGGATTTTCCTTCACTGATGAGTGACTAAAGGATTGTGCTGCATTATCTGGAAAAAATGTTGACAGCTGTAGGATCTGTGGAAGAATACGAATGCGCATCATTCCAATTTAGATGCATGGAGTTGAATATCATGCAAAACAAAACCCGTGCTGAGGAATTAAAATGAGATTGAAAGAAATTCTAAAGTCAGAGTTGAGATTACCAAATGAGTTTTTGCCTGCTTTAGATTTCTTTGCAGCATGTGCAGAAATAAATAATTGAAACTTTTGCAAAAAAGATTTTTTTCAAGGTTATATTTAAAGACTTCATTTAGTGCAATACAGCATTATGGAAATTATTCATGGGTAAAGACTTAAATAAAGAGAAAAAAAAAATGAGAGCTGTGCAGCTTTCTTCATGATAAGCTAAGGAGAAAAGAAAAGCAGTTCACATCCGTTTTGAAGTATTCCTATTTCCATGAGATCACCTATTTATGAAATAAAAAATGGGCAGGTATAGAAGAAGCCAGGAAGATTTTCCACTTAAGTTCAGGATGTTTGACCCCAAATACAGACAGTGCGACGTGGATTTTTTGAAGTTGACCCCCAAATTAAGTTAAAGAATCTAAAAGTCTTGAGTAGGTGTTTTGCTGATATAAATAATGGATGTGATTCTGTGATGTTTTAAGTTTGTTATATGTAGGTACTGCATGGAGAAAATTATTTATTATTGGCTGACAGTATTAGCTGTTGCATTGGTTTCAAGCTCTGCTTCTGCCAAAGGTTGTGTTCTTTGGGAAGAAATGAAACGCATAGAAGATCAAAGGGTGCAAAGTATTGGTGGTGAATGGAGTTAAATCCAGCTGGCGACCGGTCGTGAGTGGTGTTCCACAGGGGTCGGTGCTGGGGCCTGTCCTCTTCAATATCTTTATTGATGACCTGGATGAGGGCATTGAGTGCACCCTCAGTAAATTCGCAGATGACACCAAATTGGCTGGAAGTGTGGATCTGCCTGGGGGTAGCGAGGCCCTACAGAGGGATCTGGACAGGCTGGAGAGCTGGGCTGGAGCCAATGGGATGAGTTTCAACAAGGCCAAATGCCGGGTCCTGCACTTCAGCCACAACAACCCCAGGCGACACTACAGGCTTGGGGCGGTGTGGCTGGAGGACTGCGTAGAGGAAATGGACCTGGGGGTATTGATTGATGCTCGGCTGAACATGAGCCGACAGTGTGCCCAGGTGGCCAAGAAGGCCAATGGCATCCTGGCTTGGATCAGAAACAGTGTTGCAAGCAAGAGCAGAGAGGTGATTGTTCCCCTATATTCAGCACTAGTGAGGCCGCACCTCGAGTACTGTGTCCAGTTTTGGGCCCCTCACTGCAAGAAAGATATTGAGGCCCTGGAACGTGTTCAAAGAAGGGCAACAAAGCTGGTGAGGGGTCTGGAACACAGGCCATATGAGGAGAGGCTGAAGGAGCTGGGAATGTTCAGCCTGGAGAAGAGGAGGCTCAGGGGAGACCTTATTGCTCTCTATAACTTCCTGAAGGGAGGTTGTAGTGAGCTGGGGGTCGGCCTCTTCTCTCGTGTCATTAGTGATAGGACCAGGGGGAATGGTTTCAAGCTACGGCAGGGGAGATTCAGGCTGGACATGAGGAAGTATTACTTTTCAGAAAGGGTGGTCAGGCACTGGAATGGACTGCCCAGGGAGGTGGTGGAATCACCGAGCCTGGGGGTGTTCAAGGAAAGACTGGATGTTGTGTTGAGGGACATGGTTTAGTAGGAGCTATTGGGAATAGGTGAACGGTTGGACTGGGTGATCTTTTAGGTCTTTTCCAACCTTAGTGATTCTATGATTCTATGATTCTATGATTCTAAGTATGATACTATGGATAGAAGAACCTGTTGTTCAATATTTACTGTAAAAATTTCTCTGTTGACATACAAGCTGGAGTGATGGAATGCTCAGAAAAAGGTGATGAAGGTTTTCTAAGGACTATCAAGCTATAATTAGAGAGAACACATCTGAATTTCCAAAGTATCAGAACAAGAAGCAACTGATAATGCAAAGAAAGACTAACAAAAAACAGCCTCACAACTCTCACAGAACTCTGTCTCTAAGCTGAGCACTCATAAGCTCATTTTCCCTCAGAGACGCAGTTCAGGTTGTCCTAAGATAGTGGAGTTGTTACTCAATATGGTCAGCACAGGACATTTAGTCTTCTGCTTAGTTAAATCCTAAATATTTGGCTCCTGCCACTTGTACTCTGGTGGAACCAGCTGTTCACTGATTTAGAGACCAAGAGTTTTGTCCTTCAGAAAGCTAACTGAGTAAGAAAAAGATTCTCTTTTTCTGGTTCTGTCATAATAATCCCTAAACAATCCACTTCTTCAGAAATCATAAAGCAGAATAGGGATCAATATGGGAAACCCATAGTCTGCCATCTGCTTCTTTAATGGGGTATTTGCAAATAGGGTATCTGTCCCCATACTGAATATCATGGGAGAATACAGAATGTACGTATAAAAACTTTTGTATGTGCACATACTTTTATCAAAGACAGAACTGGCAGAGGAGGGGGAGATCTCATAACGTAGCAGGGGTCCTATCTTAACATACAGAGATGGGATTAGGAAAGGCACAGATGGAACTGAACTTGCTGAGAGATGTTAAAAACAACCTGAAGGGATTCTACAGATACATAGGTGAGAAGAGACAGGCTAAAGAGAGAGTGCCTCCCTGATAACTGAGAAAGGAGAACTGGGTACAGTACACTCAGACACTGAGTGGTGCAATTGTTACAGCAGAAGGAAAGGATGCCATCCAGAAGGACCTAATTTTTTTTTTTTTCCCCTAATGCCAGATCTTGCTCTTCCTTTTCTTTATCTTGAAAACAAAATTTACAACTAGCTGTGTTCCCACTATATTGCACCTGGCCTGTTCTACACATTAAATGCCCCATAGCTCTATAGTTTGTTGTGATTTCATTGAATTGCTGTGAGAGGGGCCTGGATCCTCCAGGGTCTTCCCTGATAGACATGTTTAGGAGGTTTGACAATTACAGAACTCTTTGTTTCTTTTATCCAGCACAGTCATAGATCTCAGAAAAGGACTGCATGGGCATATCACTGAGGCTTCATCAAAGCCGGTTGCTCCAGGTTATCTGATGCATGATGAACCCTACAGTTCTGAAAGCCAGTGTGTTTGCAATTGCTAGAAAGCAGGTCCCTAAGCTCTCAGGAGAAGCAGAATATTGTTTGTTTTTCTTTCAGGTTTGTCTTTTACCTGAGTTATTCTCTTTTAGCTAGCTGTCTGAGTGGCAGGACAAAAATTTTCAGTGGTCTGTATGAATATCTGTATCTATTCTGATCTTCATTTTTGGTTTTATCCTATGTCACTTTGGATCACATACTATTAGCACAGGTCCAGAGCAAAATTTGCAGAGGCCAGTTTAATAGGAGCTAGCCTTCTTTTCTTGGCTGCGTTGGCCTGGTCCACTCATTGGTGCTGAAGCTTTGTGCTTATTATTGTCCTTCTAGCTTCACCTCTTTGCCATTCATGCATTCTACTTTTCAGTATCACCTTCTTGACAATCATGTACCTTAATAATCCATAGTTGCTGTATTATTTGGGTGTAAAGATGTTTGAAGATTCTGTAAAAATATGTCTATTTTTGAGAAGTCATGGGTAGAGCTCAAATTCTTCAGCAAAATTTGATTTCTACTTGAGTTAAAATTTTATTTTCAACAGTGAATGCTTAGTATTGATGCAAAGGTCTTTACCACTTCTTATACAAATTTACAGTTCAATATCCCTTATTTTTTACTTAGTGTTACTGCAAAGTGAAAAGGTTAAATACAGGCTTTTACAGTGCATAAGTTTTCATTAGATAGATGATGTTATTTTGTTTAAGAAGGAAATTCTTGTACTTCTGAAGTCTGTAACTGTAGTCAAAATATGCAGACAAGGTTACATGAGAGAAACAGGAAATTAACTTATTGTGAAACCTTGTAGAAAGACAAGGAGACATTTTTTCTAAACAATGAATTTTGATATTCACAGTCACAGACTTCACTCACTCTCAGACACCCCAATAAGCACAGAGATCCATCTGAGTGACCCACCTATGTGTGACAGGGTAAAGGAAGTACTAATCACGTCACCTTCACATTTGGCAATGATAAATTACCTTTTTTTTTTTTTTTTTTTTTTTTTTAAACACCTCTTAAGAGCTCTGATATGATCTGTTTTGTATCCTTCATCCTACCTAAAACATAGCAAGATTTGTTCAGTGTTTCCTCATTTTGTGTATTGTCACTGATACATTTAGTATATTTAATATATTTCAGCTGAGATAAGAGGAGAAACAGTACACACACTGTGGTGCCACCTTACTGTTGCCACCATCCTATTGTTGGCAGAAAAGTCTTCTGTCAAGGCTGTTCTGCGACATATCAGATCATAGACTTGCTGTTTTTGATGCATCAGTATCTTTCATGCATCAGTACTTTCTCCTCTTCAGCATCTTCAGGATCTCCTGTTTCTTTCCCACATCAAATATATCAGTGTATACAAAGTATATACAGCTGTTAAATACTTCTGCCCTGCACACTGATAAACATCAGTAAGGGAGGCCATTGTATATTTGCCCTGCATATAAAACAGCAAAGAAATGATTTTTATTATCCCTTTTCTTGTTACCCACTGACTAGTTAGGAGACCACAGAAAATGAAGAGCAAGCCATAACATAAATCACATCTTTACTACCAATGAACACACAATGCATACATCTTTCTGGATCGTCTCCTTTTTACTTTGATTGTAATGTCCTTGCAACAAGAAAGTTCTGAGTGGAAACAATGAGGTGAAATGATTTTCCCCTGGATCCTACCAGGCCTATTGCAATACAACACAATCTTTATTTTTAGTTTAAAAATATATCATTTTTTGAGAAATTACTGCAGAAGTCAAACAATTTGTCAAGCTTTTACCACATTCCCATTAAAAAAATGAAAATGCACCCACTCAAGAATATTCATAATCTGTTCTATGATATTAGTAGACCAGTTAGAAGTGCTGGGTACTTCTGTTAGGATTACTAAAGAACTGTCACTGTCTTTTGGCTCTGAATATACTTACATGATGTACATCTCTGAGTGTCTGAAATCCATTTTTTTTGATATGTATTTGTTCGGTCTAATTCAGTACATAAAAATACATGGGTGATAGAAAATTGTATGAAAAACATAAAGGGGTGGATGACTAGAGTGTAAAAAAAAAACACTTAACCATGTCTTGGAGAGTTTCTCCTGTAGATGGGAATGCCTTTGTTACTTACATTATTTTTTCCTCCTCTTTGAAGTTTCTCAGCCCAAGTAAATGTGGTGAACATCTTACAATGCATGTGATTTAATATCGGGGGTCATATAATATCTTCTATTTAGTGGATAATTTAGCATCTAGCTCAGCATCTACCATTTCAAAGAAGTTACTGCTAGAAATTATAGGTAGATAATAAAATGCTGAAGCAGAAAACAACAGTAATATCTGCCAAAGCAATTATATTTTTGGCAAAATAATTTAAAAAGTAGACAAATAGAATACACTGACAAGTGGTTCATTGCTCACTTCAGATTCTTTTAATATGCTTAATAAATCAGTATTTTTTGACAAAATAGCCGTTTGGCAGATGTTCTTTTGTGTCCTGTATAAGCTGTCTTTTAGTTGCTCATGTAATTCTGCCTGCTGGGACTTCACTGTTCTGGATCATTAGACAGGAACAAGAATGTCTGATTTTTTGTATGGGATTGTATCACTACGTGGTGTGATAATCGTGTTCTATCAACTAGCTACTATAACATAGGCCATAATGTGAAAATGCCCCATATATTGTGCATTATTCTGGGTTTATATTTGCCATTAGCATTCTGACAAAAAATTCCAAGTCAATATTTTCAGAAAACTGCTGTGAATTTACTGTTTTATTCATAGAACTTAGAAAACCCTCTGCCAGTGTAAATTATCTTACCTCTATGTTCATTTCTGTTGTGGGTCATTTCAATGCTTGTGTGCTAAAGATATTGTGGATAATATGAAAGCAGAGAGGAAGAAGAAGAGAAAGCTAAAATAATTAAAAGTCTTAAAGTACTCTGATCATCATTAGTGTTGCTACACATCCCACTAGTACTTCTATATGCAGTTCCACTCAACTGCATAATAAAATTATTCAAATAACTGACAACAAGGGAAGAAAATTAGAAACATTCATTGAAACCACACTGAGTTATACCAGCTGTGTCTATGTCCTTTTTGGCTTAATTTATATGCAAAAGACTGGGAAGATGTAAAGTCACAGAACTACAAGGCAAATGAAGGCTATTATATTACCAAAGAAAGCTGGATGCAACATTTTTTGATGAATACAACTCTCTGTTATAAAACTGTTGTTTCAGCAAAACAGAAATAGTTACTGGAAGTGTATGAATTTTGCAAAGATGTTCATGAAAAAGTATCCAACAGAGGATGAAAAGGAAACTGAATAGTTAGATGAAATATTGAACTTCTATTTTTGGCAGGAAAACGTTGAATATGTAAATGGATGACTGGCCGAAAAAATAGCAACAACAAAATTCAGTGTAGACAAATGTAAAGAAATGCACCCGAAGAAAACAGTACCAACAACTAACAAATCCTATCATTTCATAAAATGATGGGCTCTGAAGTAGTCATTACTACTGCAGAGAAAAATCTTGGGTTTATGATAGATAATAGAAAACTTCAGCTCAGCAGCAGTCAAGAATCAGACCAAGTGCTAGAAAATAAAGAACAAGAAGTAAGCATCATATTGCTGCTGTGTAAACTCATTTTTCTACAGCTTATACACTGAATGGAGTCCCTCCATCTTTTAAAAGATAGGTTGCTGTTGGGAAAGGTTGAGAGGAGGGAGAGAATGACTAAAGAGACAAAGAGTATCTGTGCAGTTTGATAGAGATCTGTGGACCTGAGAGAGGCATGGGAAGGCTGAAAGACTGTGTGTATGAGAGTAAAGCACCATGAAATGCAACCAGCGGTAGCCAGGTTCAGAGTAACTGTAAACAACCAGTTCTTCATGAAACAATAACAAATCTGATAATGTCTTTGTCAGGGAATGCAGCCCTTCAAAGGTGCACATCAAGTGATCATTACATAGATAAATGTACTTGGAGCCATCTTTTGAGATAGCAACAGTGACTATCCAGATCACTGAAGATCCATCTGGCTTTTGTTGGATCACATCCTTTATTTTGTGGGCCTTAAATTGTATTTGTGATTAACTACCTATATATGTATATTTTTTATGACAGTTGAATAAGTTGTATTTGCTCATATTTTATGTTTGCTTTTCACATGAAGATGTCACCTGCTCCACTTGTATTATCCAGTTCTGTCTGGGCTGTACCTAACTGTTTAACAGTTTCAGAGTGGAGCCAGGAGGTCAGGATGTGGTTAAATCAGTGAGCTAAGGAAGGTATATTACTTTCTCATCTGCACTGACAGTTTGCCTATTTGTAGATGAGTGTAAGAATATTTCTCAACATAGTGGAACAGAGGTATGCTGTACCTTTGTTTTGTTGCTTTTTCCCCCCCCCCCTTTTCTTCTCAGGTATGCTCACTACTTACAGAGGAAGAGAATTTAATACAAAGCACATACAGAAGTTATGTGGAAAGCCCTGAGACCTCAGCTGCAACCATAAGATATTGTGACCTGCTGCTGAGCAGGAATGTTCCCAGAGTTGAGTGACCAACAACCCTGGGCGGTGAGAGGAGTGACACAGCTCTGCTGAGCTCTGTGCCTGTATATCCCAGGATCCTTGCGTCCGCCAGGCAACCCTCAACAGTATTCTCCTGTGGTGAAAGCTGTGGATCTTGGGTGATTGTTTGATTTTCAGGGACCTGGGTGTCTCTCAGTCTCTTAGAATGTCAGTTCTTGTGAATGAGAGCCATTTCCAGAGCAGAGCTTCCACCCATTTTCCTCCCCCTGAAACAGTACTGACATAGCTGCCTCTTACACGTTACAGAAGCAGTAATGAGTCTCCTACATAAAAGCTTAGAGCTCTACAGTAATAATTTGATATATGAAAGGTGGATTTGATCCAGTGATCCGAAATAGAATCAGCTATGTGGGAAGCTCTCTAACAATTATCAGGGCTCCAGGGATACAACTGACACATTTCTGTTTTCCTTTCTTTCTTCTTCTGTTTTTGACAGTAAGCCATAAACCACTATCTGAGCAGGTAAGAAAATCAGCCAAGGCTGAAATGAAACAGGTATTTCAGCTGTAAAGCAATTTCAGGAGTGCCCTTGCTTTCAGCAGCCAAGTATATTACAAATTCTCTGTATCCCTTTTTTCTTGGAAAACTGCACAGAACATCTACAACAAACTCGCGAAGTAAGTTATCACTAATTGTTAGACTTTAAGTTAGTGGATCTTCCAGCTAAGTGAGTCTGATAGCTCACTGACCTTGGGTCTGAAAGGAGAACTGCAGCTGATTCAATAAGATGGTTGATATTTAAATAACAAGGGCCTCAGAGAAGCTTTGCTCTGAAGAAAATAGTAGTAGGATGCACAGTGTGCAGGCCATCCAGGTGAATATGGGCTGAAGCAGTAGTCCAAAATAGAGCTGTGTTCTGCATCCTGAACCACTTAAATGATCGCCTTCATCTTTCTTCCCAGTATGCCTCCAGGTCACACAGGGAGGTATGAATTCTGTTCAAGTAGATCATTCAACATACCATAAAATTTATTTTCTTTTCTGCATTTTTTTATAATTATTAACATTTTCCTGTGTTTCATGTATTTTTATCCTACGCTGAAAAGTCCTGTACAATCTACACTGACCGTCTGAAGTTCCATGAGATAAATTAGGTATTTGCAGTACCAGAAGATATTGGTCACACTTATTATCACAGGTGTCAAGTCTGGTAAAGGTGAAAATCTGGTGGAAAGTATTTCAGAAAAACAACAACAACAAATCAAAACTAAAACCAAAAACCCCTCAAAATCTTTTGGAATTTCTTTATAGAATCTTAGAATCGTTAAGATTGGAAAAGACCACTAAGATCATCTTAGTGATCCAGTCATCAAAGAGAAGTCTGAATGATGCTGTTCACAACTGCATTTCCAACCCAAAATTTCCCAAACACGTATGCTTCCCTATTTAAACAAAATATATCATGAATCTCATGATATACCAAGTATTATCTCATCTGTGAACATACAGAATAACACATAAGTGGTGACAAAGGAGTATGAAAAGATTATGTTCAATGAGTTTGAAAGTGTTTGGTGTACACAGAGAAATTACATGTGCTGTAGTCTCTAAGCAATTTGATTTTGGTGTTAGCAGATATAATTTTTCATATTATTGCAGTTTAATGATGTTCAGTGCTATTGGTGAGCCAAAGGAGGCTCTTAAGAGGCTTGTTAAAACTCTCCTACTAGGTAAAAAAGAAAGATAGAATGGTAGCCTTGTTTCTGATCTGGAGAAAGTCCTGCAGCTCATTTCCAGGATGATACTTAATCACATTTCCAAGACACATAAATATATTACGGAGAAGTGAAGAGTTTGTATCTGAAATGAATCAAACAGAAATTCAGTAACCATGAGTCTTCAGAAAAATTCTCAGCAAAACAACTATGAGCAGTCCTTTACAAAATCTTTTCTTACATAGACTTGTATGAACGTAGATGAAAAGGGAGCTACATTGTTGTTCCAAAGAGGGCATTTGCGTCCAGGAGTCTTTTCTGACTCCATTACTGTATGGGAATTGTCAGATGCTTCAGAAAAGGAAATGAAGCGGAGATCATCACATAGATGTCCACTAAAAGGGTCAGATGAGGAAAACAGCAAGAAACAAGTTGGGAGTTTATTTGTCTTTGAGATGTCTTCACACACACAAACCTCATTCTTTCAAAATCAATGTTGATGTCAGTAATTAAACAGAACACAGGGCCAGGGACATAGAATAGTTCTCACTCTATGTTTCTGATGCAGTGAATATTGAAATTGCACACAAAGCTCAAAACAACAGTGCCTGATTTAAGAATGGGAACAAACACTAGCATGCATCAGCAAGGTCTCTTCCTCTGTATGCTCACTTTACACTTAAGAAGTCTGCTGATTAAACTGGTCTCTAGACAATATGAGGAGTAGGTCTCAATCTTCCTTGTCTTGGACACGTGACTCAACTACTGAGCTGTCTATAGAGACTTGGAAGGAGGCTGAGGAGAAAAGGTAACCACAGTGAAGTTTTAAAAGTAAATTATTGCCTCTGTGTAATGTCTGTTAATTTCTGGTAGCTCTTTTTTACTGTACATTTACTGAAATGAAATGATTATTAGATACTGATGAGAGAACAATCAATTTCTAGACTCCGTATGATTCTGACATAATCTGACAAACCTTACAAAGTATGAGGCAAGGGCTAACTGCTAACTGCTGGGCAACTCACTTGGAAACGTGAGGCTTTCAAGACTAGGTAGTAGTTGAACAGAAACTTGAGAACTGCAAATTCGAATATAGGGAGCCTAATTCTGCTAAAAATCCTGTTGCCTGCTATTTTCAAAGAAACTTCAAGTCAAATGCTGGGGCTTTGCACCCACTGTGAGATGACTACTGTCCTCTGCAGCGCTGCTGATTCAAACCAAAAATCTTTAAAATTAGGAGAACGACTGCTTATAACTTTCCAGTATGAACTTGTACTGACCTTCATATTCTGTGTACCTGGTATCAGAAGCCTGTGATATGACTTACTCATATACTATCCTGTTTATATCATGGTTTACCATTTTTGTTATTGCTCACAAAAGAATTTCTTTGATTTTCTACCAATTCATTTTTCATGACACAAAAAACCTCATTTCAAATGGTTCTTCCCTTGTTTTGTGACCTCTTCCTTCCTGTAAATTTGAGCAAAAATATTTTTTTAGTTAAAAATGATTTTTACAACCTTATAGGTGTGAAGCACACAGCTTGTGAAGCTTAGTGTGAGAAAAAAAGGAACTTTTTATTAGATACATTTGTTAAAATATTGGCACACTACCAGACAGCGTGCATCTTTTGTTGATCTTTCCAGAATACTTCAAAAAAATATAAAAGGTTTATCATTCTTACACAGTTCAATAGGCCAAATTTCTTTTTTGTGTTTAACTCTTAATAATTACCTACAGAGTAAATCAGAGGAAAAAGTTAAGATGTGTTATTTCTAAGCACTTAGCTACTGAGAACCTTGGCCAATTGTTAGTATTATTTGCATTTTATATTTATTATTACATATTATTACATATTATTTGCATCAATTTGTACAATTGATTTATTTATTCTTCTTGAATGTTTGAAATACCGGCAACCTGTTCTGCCTCCAAAGGAACTATTTGTTAATTAAAATTTTATTGTGAGAATTCAATCCTAAAGGATGAATATTTGCAGCTCATAAGAGGGCACTGTGAGATACAGTTCAAAGGGAATCAGTATATTTGAAAAAATGAAAAGAAAGAACAGTTGGTTACTTTGACTGTTGGAGCATTGTGGGAGCATTGTTACTGCAATAGGGTTCACTTCAGTTTATCCCAGGCTGACTAGAATTGTTTCAAAGGCTCAGAATTTCTTTTCCTCGTTACTTTTGCATCTATTCAGTTCATACTTGGGTGGATGCTTTTGCTTTTGCTTCTGCTTCATGGTTATTCCAGATGCTGCCCCACTTTCTTGTTTTGCTGAAATAGTATTTGTCTTTCTCACCAAAGCCCTCCCTCCCCCACCCCTGTTTATTTTATCTGGCAAATGAACCCCAGATAGTTTTTTGACAGTGATAAGAAACAAAATTCTCCAGCTGATGCATATTCCTATAGTTTCTGCCTTACTGTAATGAATAAGGTCATGGTTACAGCAGGGCTAGAAGGTTAACCTAGTATTTCCATACAATTATATTGCTTACTACAGAAAACTAATTTCAGTGAGTTGGTGCACGTGGAGACAAAATAGACATATTTTATTAGCAATTAAGAGGTTAAATGCCACTGGTCAATTTGCATTGTTCTATGTTTCTTACGTAATTGTTTGAGCAATGTCACTGTTACAGGGGAAGCTAAAAAATAAAATCCCTTTTTCCAATTACAACTCTATAAATAAGTCAAGGAAATGGTTTTCAGATATATGCTTAATGGCAAAAAAAAAAAAAAAAAAAAAAAAAAAAAAGAGCAAGAAGTGTGCATACAGCCAAAACTCACACTTAGTTGGGCAAATATTTTGCACCTTGACTCTAAAAGTTTATGTCTCTTGTATTTATTAATATATTGATTATTTTTTTGTGTAAGCAATAATCAGCTTTTCACTAGCACCTATATTCTTTCTCAGTACATTTTTTTCTGTTTCAAAAACATGTTTACCCTTTAAAAATGTATTGATCTCAGAGTCTCTCCTGACACCCTTTAATAAGTTGCTGTAGGGCAGCCTGACTTTCTTTTCTATTGGTGAGAATAAAGTCCATCACTTTTACCACCTGCAATGCTGTGAGAAGATCCACATTAGCATCCACATTCTCTTATACAATCCAGCAAATTTCTGGAGCAAACTGTATATTGTCTCTAGTACAAATTGCTTGCAATTCCACCATCAAAGTGACAACTGCCATGAAAACAGTTTGCTACCCCTATAGCAAAAAAAAAAAAAAAAAGCCCAAAAGGTTTTTACTTAGACAAGAAAGAATTAGGAAAAATGCAACAAAAGAAATCATCTAAAATTTCCAACTTCTTCCTTTCTCTTCCATACTATACTTACTTGATTTTGTTGTCAAGATTTCAGTGTGTAGGGAATCCTAGTTACAAAGATTTGACTTGAGAGGTCATCCCTGAATGAGAAGGGATAGAGAAAGGAGAAAGAAGGTCTTCTCATTACACATGAGAGGAAAAAGGAAGGCAAGCAACTTGACCTGTAAGTGCCAGATCACAGCAGGAGAATTCTTAGGGGAGGAAGAAAAGATCAGACCAAAGGGTGAGGATGTTGACTCTGTGTGTGTGTATTTGTGTGTATGAACCCGAAGATAGACAGATAGACAGATAAATGTGTTTTCCACGAAGTGTGATTGCTGAAAGAGGCCAAAGAGTAGTAGGTTACAGTGGCATCAAAATGGCAGAAATTAAGTGGTTGACCAATCATTTACTGCAGGGACAGGAAGAAAAGGTCAGCTGTGAAAGCCAGTTTTCCAAAAATCACTGCATGATTTTTTTCCTTCCGGCCTTTAAATGAGCTGTCTGACTTTCTTTTTCTTGAATTGTGTATCTGTTTGCCTTATATTAATAGCTATATCTTGTTCTTCTGCATTACTTTCCCTTTGAAGTACCCAAGCATTTGTGCTTCTCCTGGAAAAGATGAATACCAGGAAATATTGGTATTAGAAATCCTTGAGAAACTGCCAGTTCTCCTATTTACCACTCTGCTTTTGCAAAATATCATGGCAGTAATGCTGAAGCTCCAGTTCTCCTTGTACTTTGCTCTTCCTTTTTTTTTTTTTTTTTTTTTTATTATTTTTTTTTTTTTTTTCTCCTCAGTTAAATGTCAAGTTATTTGCTTCTGTCCTAGAATAAGATCATTTTTATTTTTCACCAGATGTGGCCCAGCTTCACGGCCTTTAGGCACCAAGATAATCTCAGGGTCATATATCTGTTGTATACCTCCTGATCAGTCCTTTCTCTTTGGTTTCTGAAGTAACAGCCTCACCTTGTTCATTGAACAGTGAATATACACAAAATGTTGTCTTGGATCCTCATGATTAGGAGAAACAAACCTGTGGCAACATGGAGATGCCAACAGCTTGTTTTCTTCCAGAAGCTGAACAGCACTAAAGAGGTAAACCGAGGATGAAAGCAACACCTACATCCATGACAGAGGGCATCAGAGATGTAAGGAAGAGGATTAACATATAGCCATTCAAAGTGTTCAAATCAAACAGGATCCCATCCTTTAGATCTGGCAAGTTACCATATTATGAGTACAAAAGCAGCACTTTAATACGGTGACATTCAACAGTGCTCCTAATCCAGAAGCTGGGGAGCTGCACCTTGATGTGTTTGGAGATTACTGCTTTTATATACACCCAGACCAGCAGCTGAGCATGGCGAGGCATCAAAGAAAAGCACTGCTTTCCTTTTACACTTGGCAGCATGATTTATGGAGAAAGCTGTCTCCCTCAGGAGATCAAAGTAATGTTTGCTACAGACACCTTGCTCACAGAGAAGGCAGCAGTGGGAGAGCTTGAAGCAGTTTTCTAATGTGCTGCCTAATGTTTCCCTCTCTGTGCTTATTAATTTCTGTTTTTGTTCAAGACCAACAATTGGTGACTTTAAAGATGAGAGATCTGTCGAACGCTGGAGACATTTTTCCCAGACTTAAAGCTAATGAGAGACTTACAATAAATTAGAAATAATGGTTCCGGATGTCATCTATTTCCCCTCTACATATATATAGAAGCCAAATATTTTGTAGACAAAGTTAAGAAAATAATAATGAAGACAGAACTGATTAGAACAGTGTCTTAATAAGTCTGCCAGAAATACATGCCTGTGTTTACTATTCTATTTCTTCAGTGCAGGATGCTCCAAGTGTAAATCCCAGTTCTGTATTTTTTACTGGAGGAATTAACATTTCTTTTATAGATAACAACTGGTGGAAAGCACTCTTAGTGCTCCTTTGAAGCTTGTATATGTAGAAAAAAACTGTTATACTTCATGCTCTATAAACTTTACTGTTTTCCTCCAATTTCAAACCAAATTAAGTCAGAGCTACATTTACAGGGCTCCAAATGCGATTAGCAATTATTGTTGCTCATACATTATTTATGGAGCTGTCATTTTATATGCCAATTACAAGCATTGATACATTGCTTCATATATTCTTCTGAACTAGCAGCTGATTTTAAATTATGTGCCTTAGTTTTCTATTTTTGAAAAAAAAAAAAAGTAATCTCTGTTGATAACTTAACTGTGAAGAATATAATGCTTCTGTTGGAAATCGATTATCCATAACTTATGAATTAACAGAGCTCATCTTACAATCTACTTTAACTAATTCAGAGAAGAAGTTTCCATAACAAATACAAATATACTAAGACTAAACAGATAAATCTATCAACTGTCAGTTGAGATGCTCAGTTTATCAGTCTAGGTCATTCAAAACAGCACTAGGATTTGATTTACCATGAACACGGATGTGTTATTTTACTTGGCATTTTCTTAGTTTTGTTAAAATCTTTTCATTAATAAATTTAAATACAAATCTACTCATTTTCATGTAGAAATTACTTATTAATAATAATATTTGGTCTTATACTAGTACACCTTTGTATATGAAGCTGCTGTGTTGATGGAAACTGCTTATAGTTTACCCAGATGGCAGTATAAATACAAGAGGGATGAGATTGAATGCTAAAAACTATCATTTGCAAGCTTCTATTTCTAAAATAAAAAACCTCATACTGCACCTCAAACTCTACTCTCCCACAGACTGAAAGGATATAATTCAATAAGCTGTCAAAACTCCCCAACATCTTTCTGAGTCCGGAAAAGGAAAAGGCACTTCGGCCGACCTAATTTCAGAGGATGGCTTTTGCTAATGGCTGTGTTCTGCTTACATATAACATCCACACCCTCACAGGGTCAGGCTGTGGCAGTTTCCCACCCCACTGCCACGATGGGGGATGTGTCCCCACCCAGCTCACCTCTGCTGCCTTGCATGCACTCTGTGGGGCCCCAGCTACCTGAGCCAGGTAGGCCTGGGAAATGCAAGTAATGGCTGTAGGGATGGGTGCCCAGAGTCACTGCCAGCAGTCCCCAAAACACAGCCCAGTACCCAGGCCAAACGCTCGCTTCACCTCCAAGCCTAGCACACATGTTCTGCAAGAGTCCAGGCATGAGACAGACTGGGCCAGGCTCTGCCCTCATCCAATGACAGCAGTGAGGGTGGTGCAGTCACAGTCTGTCACTTGGTGACATCACCTTTTGCTCAGCAATGTCACTGCTGTCTTCCTGCCTCCACAGCACTTGCACCAGAACATCCCCTTTCATCTCCTGTGTACCACTGTTTCCCAGAAGGCTCTGAGGACTGAGCTGTGCCTTCCCAGAGGCTTGACATGTGCCTTTGTACCTCCCTTAGTCCTGTCCAAAATACCAACAGACCTCATCTAAGAACAGTTCTCTAATTTTCAAAGAACACCAAACATCTTTTCCTTCCTTTTTATTTTTTGCTTTTTAAACATGCCTGCAAGATCCACAGCTTCATATTTACAGCGTTTCAGATATTGCCTCCTTTTCCTATCCCTAATTTGCCTTACCTTTCCTTTTCTCCCTGTCCTATTCATTTGAGGTTAATGCACAGGTCTTACTTTTTTCCTGATCAAATTGCCTCAAATTGGCCCTGAGGTTATGCTTCCTCACATTCTGCATCAGCAAACTAAATTTTTCACTAATGTGTTATGCAGAAACAAAGTTCACCATTATTTGAGTTTTTGTCTTGTTGCTTCAGGAATGCTTGGTCAATCTTGCCCTCATTCCCTCTGCTGTAAGCATCACCTTTGTCCTTTTTTTGGACTCTCTTCTACTGTCAGTTAGGAAATATATTTCTCCCTAGGATGAGCAGTTTGCACTGGTAATCCCTCTTCCCACGTCTCTCAAGGGGATAAAGGGGTTGGAAATCTATGATTTTTAATGGTCCTTTCCAACCAAACCATTCTGTGATTGATTCTGATTGACTCTGAAGCATCTTAATTGCTTTCCACCAACTGTAAAATACTAATGGTTCATGTTGCCTGCTAACATGACAGCTCATATTGTTGTACTGTTGGGATGGTAGAGCTATTTAAAAAGCATCCGAGATCTTTTAAATAACAGAAAGTAGCTGTTCCCCCAGTACACAGAAGAGAAACATACATTTTATAAAGGTACAACTAGTAGGAATTGTCTCACTGCATGCGCTCAGGACTGACAGATTTGACAGCTCCAAGCAGATATTCTGTTCCAGTGTCATGTGCTGTTTCCTCAGCTGCTGAAGTGTCTAAGTGAGAGCCAGTGGAGAATTTCTGTATCATGTTGTAACAGCTGTGTAAACAACAAACATCTTCAGAAAGTAAAGGAGAAAGGTGGGTAGGCCAGAAGGCACCTCTGGAGGTCTGTCATCCAGCTCCCCTGATCAAAGAAGGGCCAGCTACAGCAGGTAGCTTAGGGCTGTGCCCAGTTGGCTTGTGTTTATTTCTAAGAGTGGATATCCCACAGCCTCTTGGTACAAACTGTTTCAGTGTTTGGCCATCTTCACATTAAAAACCTTTTCTTTATGGCTGTTCCAGTTTTTCAAAGTGGTCCAATTTGTGCTTGTTGCCTCTTGTTCTGTAACTGCACACCTTCAAGAAAATTCTGGCTCTACTTTCTCTATAGTTTCCTGTTAGCTGTTTAGAGCCTTAAGATCAGCCCACCAACAGCCTTCTCCTCTCCATGATGAGTAGTTGCAGACCCTGCATCATCTCCATGTGCAGCATGTTCTCCAGACCTCAAACAGCTTGGTAGCCTTTTATCTGCTTGTTCCTGGATGTCAGCATCTGCCTTCTACTGTGAAGCCCAAAACTCACAACTGAACTCCAGATATGGTCTAACGAGCTCTGAATGTAACTACTTTCTTTGACCTATTGGCTTAACTTCTGCTAATAAAGTTCCGTGCTGCAAAGTTTCATTGTGATTCATGTTCAAGTTACCCACCAGAATTTGTGGGTCCATTCCTTGTCCCAAACTGCCCTCATACATGGGGTTACCGCATTTCAGATGCAGGGCTCTGGATGTGCCTTTGCTGAACTTCCTGTCAGATCAAGTGATTGAGAAAGGTCGTGTTAAATTTTAAGATGTTCACTGATTTTGGGAAAAGACAATAAAGTGAAGAAGATGGCTCCAAGAAACTTTAGGTTGTCAAGGAATCTAGCACGTGAAACAGTAAGCCTCAGGAAATTTCATAATGCACTTAGCTTATAGAATCATAGAATTGTTTGAGTTGGATGGGTCCCTTAAAGGTCATCTAGTCCAACACCTTTTCAATGAACAGGGACATATCCACCACCTCTCTGGGCAACCTGTTCCAGTGCTTCACCATCTTTACTGTAAAAAACTTTTTTTTAATATCCAATCTAAATCTCCCCTCTTACAGTTTGAAACCATTTCCCCTTGTCCCATCACAGCAGACCCTGCTGTCCCCTTCTTTCTTACACCCATCCTTTAGATACTGAAAGGTCTCTATCAGACTTCCCTTGGAGCCTTCTCTTCTCCAGAATGAACAGCCCCAGCTTTCTCAGCCTGTCCTTGTAGAAGAGGTGGTCCATCCCTTGAATAATTTTTCTGGCCTTATACTGGAATCCCTATTCTCTTTCGTTCTGGAGCTGCAAATATGTGCATTCAAATACAACCATAAACTTCTGGATGCAAATACATACACATCACCATGGGTTTCTATACATTCCAATGAGATCCATTAAAACACAGAATCAACCAAAAAACAGAGATCCTTTGGCACATAGACCCAGAAAAGGCCTGAAAAGAACATAAAAGTAAGTTAGCATATGGTCTGTTACTCATGACATTATTTTGACCACAGCATCATGAATGTTATGCCCAGGTGTTGCATTATTTAACTGTGGCTTTGGCCATTCAGTTATTCTGCTGACTAGTTTTGGAACAAAGTGTGACATTGCTTGTAACAGGGCCTTGAGACATTTTAAAAACTAGGAAATGACTCAGATGAAGAGCTGAAGTATTAACAGTACTGTTTCTGAAACAACAACTACCACAAGATGGAGGCGCACGCTGCATACTGAAGTGATCGCTGGAAACATTTTTTGAGAATGTGGTCAACATGGAAAGAGTTTTATGTCTCCTTTCCTTGCAAAACTAACAGCACTATTTGCAGTATGAGAGTCTGTACATTCTGTGCTCTGTTCAGGCTTGGGGATTTATGTATATACTAAGACCAAGATATATCACATATATCCAATGGAAACCTTAACTCATTGAAAGCTGTGGCAAAAAGCCTACTGGTACACAAAAGATTGTTTTATATCTCTAGAGCTTTGGTTGTTTTTGTTTGTTTGTTTTTGTTTTTGTTTTGTGAGCATGTCTTGTACATGTTAATATCAGTTAAATAAGAGAACCGATATCTGCTCATCAGCACGTGTTCATTTACTCTACATGCCTCACTTGAACCCAATAAACTGTTAGTGTTCTGAGCTGTAATAAGTCATTAAATGATTTTAAGAGCCCAGGAAAATAGATGGAGAACCTTCAGGGCATACCATCTGATGAATTTAAAATTATAATCCTACTGCAAGAAAACAGTGTGCAGTTATATACACATGACATAAAATACCACAAAAATTAGGCTTTGCCTATTAGCGTGGCTTATGCGAGAACTGCACGTCAGTATTTGTAAGGTTGAAAGATTTATAATCTGACAGCAAGCACTGAAGTATATTCCTTTTCAATTACAATTAATAAACAACACCTTAGCCTGAGCAAAGCGGTGCATTTTGAAATGGTTTTGGGGAGTTATAAGCCAGATTTGGAAAACGCAGTGGCTACCAGAAGTTTCATCGAATGCCACTGATGGGAACACAATGCCCTCCAGCCTGCCACGGGCAAGGATTTGCCATGCTGCTTGCAGTGCCAATGCACTGTGAATAAAATCTGCTCACAGGTGACCTTTTGTTACATAAAACGGCAGATGGCAGCCTACAGCCAGTATTTTCTGCTGTGCTGTTTGGTACAGTAATTAATAAACAGAATCACTCTAAGAGAGATTTTTGTAGGAAATTTCTGGTATGTCTAGGTGTTTAGAAATACGAAAAAGGAATGTTTGTGTTTCTGCCTTCTCTCCGTGTCATAGCTGTGCTCATTTGTATTTTGGGAGGGTAACGTTCTCCACTTTTCCCCATTCTGTTGGTGAAATTTATTGCTGCAGTGTTGTCAGCTCCTGAAAGAAACTGGGCAGCAGAAGCTGATTTTCAGCCAGCATGAAGGAAGTTTTAAGTTGCTGAATGTCCCTGACTGTAGTGTTTGGTGAACAAAAGATCACCAAAGTGACCCTTCTTGTTTTTAGCATTTGGTCAAAAAGGCCTTCATAACAGTTTTCATTTCCTACTGAAGTCTGCTTTAAAAGAAATGACTGAAGAGGATCTCCCATTTCTCTGGCTGCCTGCTGTTGTGCAGAGGCTTCTCCTAAAGTAATGCTTTTTGTTTTACTGTGTTGTCCCACAGTGTCAGAGATAAATGTTGATGGTATGGCAATAGAAGTAGACCCTTCCCACCAACATGTCATTATGTTTTGTTGCTGTTTGACAGATGGCAGCAGAGGGGTAGTCTGACAAAATGGCGTCTGACATTGAAATGCATATGGAGCAAAGGGGTCATTGAATTCCTCCATGTGGAAAAATGGCACCCACTGACATTAATTGATGCTTGCTGAACATTTCTGGAGATCAAACAGTGGATGTGAGCATAGTGAGGCTGTGGGTGGTTCATTTCAGCAGTGACAACAGCGATGTGAAAGACAGCCGACACACCACAAAATGAAAAACATCTCCATCAGCTTATCCATGTGAATCATCAGACTATAACCAGGGAACTGTGTCCAGAGCTGAACATTGGCTTAAATGTGTTGGAAATTATGGTGGCAGCACTGCAATATTGAAAAGGTGGGTCCCACAGATACTCACACAGGAACAGGAAGAGCACTGCATGAAAGTCTGTCAGAACCTACTGAAGCAATACGAGGCTGAAGGTAACAGTTTCCTAGATCGAGTCATATCTGGTGACGAGATTGGAGTCACCATTACAAGCCAGAGGCAAGATGGCAGTCCATGGAGCAACTATGTGAATTCTCCATCAAAGAAAACATTAAAGGCTCAGCCCTCAGCGGGTAAATTGATGTGCACTGTCTTTGTGAGTACATTCGTAACTTGAGAAAATACAGCTTCCATGTGGCATTCCTCTTATGACTGGTCAACAAAAGAAAGCATTCTATCCAGAGAGAAGCCTTATATAAATGCTGAAAAATGGGCTTGATGATAGACTTACCATTTTGATTCACACACGCCCAAACAAATACATAGTACAAGGGACCCTGCTGAAATCAGTGAAAGCTTTGTTTCTTATTTCAATATGATCAGCATTTTAATTACCCATTTTAAGCATGGTTTTTAAAGAGTTGGCACTGTGGGTTTCAAATATCTTTTGTGTACAAAATTTTACACAAGCAGCTAATACGCTAGTTGTTCCTTTAACACTAAAATGACCACAATTACATGTTACAAGCTATGAATAGTAGAATGGCAGTCTATTTGCAAAGCATTTTCTTTGGATCAAAAGTGAGAAAGAACAATTTTTTTTAAAATGTTGTCTTTCAGCACAATTTGATTTTAGAGACGCAAAGGGAAATTTTATGTATATTCATTAGGTGAACTATGAGTCTATTTCTTTCTTTAATTTGCTGAAGAAAAATCTAATCACAAAAAGATTTTTATAGCATTAAAAAAAAAGCCATTATGAACATTGCCAACAGGATATTATATCAATAATTCAGGATATCTTTTGCAAAATATGGAAATATTATTAGGACATTTAAAGTGGAAAATCACAAAATTCCTAATACCCATTCATTGGAGAAGATTTGTCTCATCTCATTTGTTACCTTGCCTTAGAAAAATCTATGGAAAGTCAATTTAAATGCTGCTCATGGAACAGGGCCTGATCTTCTTGTGAGCTACCACATGCCTTTTCTGTCCTTGAGATTTGCCTCCTTGGATCAGTAGGAACAAAAACATAATCTCAGAGTCTCAGTTTTGTCACCCATTTCTGTATTCTTGTGGTGGTTTGATCCTGCCCAGCAGCTAAGCCCCCACTCAGTCACTCACTCCCTGCAAGGGAGTGGGGAAAAATATTGGGAGAGCAAAAGCATGAAGATTCTCTGCTCAAGATAAAGACAGCTTAATAAGTAAAGGAAAAGCTGCTCATGCAATTAAAGAAAAATAAGGAATTAATTCCCTACTTCCTGTCAGCAGGCAGATGTCCATTCATTTCATGGAAAGCTGGGCCTCATCATGTGTAATAGTAACTTCAAAGGAAAAATACCACAACCGTAACATCCCTGCATCCTTTTTTTTCTCAAGCTTTTATCTCTGATCTGTAGCCAGCTGCCGTGGCTGTGCCCCTCCTGGCTTCTTGCACAGCCTCAGCCTCAGCTTCCTCATTGGCAGAGCAGAGTAGGAATGAGAAACTTCAGTGCTCTGCAAGTACCTCTCAGCAACAGCAAAAACACTGGTTTGCTATCAACACTGTTTTAGTCACAAATCCAAAACATAGGACTATGCATGCTGCCATGAAGAAAATTAATGCCATCCCAGCCAGACCCAGTATAACTCTTCAACTAACCTTGCATCCAGTGGACAAGCTTAAGAACAAGAAAAGAACAAGAAATTCAGCCTTAACAGTCTTTCTAACCACACAGACTTTGAATTCATTCAACATAATCAAAACAAGTGATGATAAGGTGTAAGATATTTTTCATGAAACTCTCCTGCTAAGAGAACTTAATGGGAGCTTTTTTGAAACAGAAATATAGCAATAACTCTTTGCATAGCATTTACAGCACTTCTTCGTTTATATATTAAATACCTTATGAAGTTGTAATTATAACAATGTGAACATTATAGGAGAAATTGGATTTTTTTTCCAGGCATGCCCAAGTGAAAGACATCTGCCACGATGCCTGTTGTTACGGTCTAGGAACCATCTCTTGCAAGGTTAGCAAGTGTGGTTTGAGCTATACCAGCTGCCTCCAGGGCAAATGCTCTGTGGTCCCCTGGACATTAAGAGCATGTGCATGTAGGATAACTGACACATAAACCAAAACGCAGGAACTGAAGAGATCTGCCAGATGGTCTGAGGAACCTTTTCTCTGGTGAGGATATTCTTTTGAAGGCTTTTGAAGGATTTGTAGAACATCACTGAAAATAACCAACAGAAATTCACCTTCACAGAATGGCCAGTGTTGGAAGGGACCTCAAGGATCATGAACCTAAACCTTCTCTTATTGCATCACTGTTTCCTGTATTTTGAGTGCTATGTACAATATTTCTTTTCAGCTGCTTGATGGTATCAATGGTTCTGTAAAACTATCAGCAGGAATAACAGAATTAGGCTGTCTTTTACAGATTTCTTTTGTTTCCTCTTTGCCTGCAGACAGTATCGATTGTCATATTTCAGTGGTAGATTGGAAGATGAGATTATAACTATCAGCTTTTCTGGAGAGTAGTTTTCCTTTAATTGCTCTCATAATACTGTAATAATGGAATCAGAAACAGGGAATATTAACATATTACTGTTACCTTCTGCTACTGGAAGGTGGCTGAATTACAATTGTAAGACAGAAACAAATGTTTCCCAAATTCTACTATACATACTGATTGTCCAGCTCTGCAAATGCAGCAACTCAAATCCAAATCCTCTTCTCAAGTGACAATAGTTTACAGGCTGGTTCAGCCTGGTTCCGTGACTAGCGGGGCAGAGGGATTCGTGAATCTGTGCCTCCAAAAAAGGGGAAACGGGACCCCGAATGGTTAAAAACAATGGCAATGATCTGAGGGGAACTAAACTAATTTATTAAATATGGTATCAGAATGCAAGATAACACACTATAACACAATACAATACAGTATAATTAGAATTGGAGCTAATAAATAAAATAAAATGAGAGAGGGTCCGAAAGATGTAGGCCTTACACTAGTGCTGAGGAGATGCATGCAGTAGGGATGAGCAGCAGGGAGAAGAGCTGAAGGAAAAAGGGCCACCAGGGCCTTGCCAGGGGTTATATCTCCTCTCTGAACGCAAAGCCCTCTGAGGTATGTAGTTCTTCTCTTCTGAATGGGTGCCTGGAACTGGAGCATTAACTCTTTAACTCCCAGTGCACTACATGATGTTATGATGTGGAATACTGATAACCAAAAATCATAAAACCATGACATAAAGTATTCTGAAAAAACTGTCACTCAGCTTCAGAGACCTCTCCTGTTTGTAACATATGTTCTGTGCTCCAAAACCCCATCTTTGTATCTCACTATTTCTCTAGCATATATAATACTGTCTTCATATAACTGTTGTGCAGTTGTCAGTTTGCTAAGGCTTATGTAAATCCCAAAGTTATTAGATTTCATTCTCCTTTTCTTCATTCTCTCTTTCTAGTTCTGATATTTATACTTCACATTGCTATAATAAAATTTAGCTAGTAGGACACTGTGTTTCCTAATTGGCAACATATGCAATAATGAAGAACTTATCTCCTAGCAAATATGTTTAGAATGAGTGGACTGGAAATATTTGCAGGAGAATTTTAAATTCATACCTCTTTCTTTTCAATGCAAAAGAAGCTGTGTGTGAGAGAAACTGGTAGAAAAAAAGGGAAAGAAATGGAAGAATGTGGACCAAGTAACAAAGAGAATGACATGCATGGGATCAGAGATTTGAAAGGAACAGCTTTCTGTGTTCATAAGTTTGTTAAAGATTCAGAATTTGAATTTTCTCTTGTGTGTGCTGATGCTAAATTTGTGCTTGTGTAGAAAAGAGAACACACAAGTACACATAATCCTGCTTCACTGCACAGATATTCCCATTAGCTGCTCATTATTTTTACCTTTTGGACAGTGGGAACAGTGGCTGAGATTTGCCAGTGTGGTCAGGCAGAGTGGAGACATTTTCCTAGCTACTGTCAAAGCTAGATAGGAAGATAGATAGGGAAGACAAAGGCCAAGCCCTTGTTTACCTCAGGGAAAAGCCAATAGGAACAGAATGGTATTTAACCTTAAAACTCAGAAAATTCAAGTGCTAGAAAAACAGAATTTTAAATTACAGATTCTGTATCAGTGCTGTAGTAGCTGCCATGGTTCTATGTTAAATGTTAATCTTTAGGGAGTACTATTTGCTTGTTAAAGACAGCTTGTGTAACAGGAAGGAATGCTAAATAGAGAGGAACACATTCTTAAAACTTCTCTTTCTCTGACTTGTATCTGAATGGCCATCAAGTACAGTTTGTCTTTTAGATTTGCACCATCGTTGAAGTTAGGGTTTGTACCCTAGAGACAGTGGTGAGTCAATCACATTGGTCCTTTAATGTAATACATGAGGCTATGTTTCCAATGTCTGTATTCATTTAAGTTTTCATTATTTAGTGGCAGTGCCTCATTCATTACCTGTGTTTCTATGGTAACCAAATATCCCATAATGGCTCTGTTACAATGCCAAAAAATGTTCCAATTTAAGCTAATCTGTTCAATTTTAGGTCATTATTCTGCAGCACTAGCAAGGATGATGTTAGAGCTTTTTGGCCTTTTTAGGCTTATTTTGTCATTGAGAAAATAAAAAAAAGAGACACTTAAAAGATGTTGAGAATAAGAAGCCATGGGATATCCACACATTCAAAAAATCTTTTATAGCTGTCTAGTATCTAAATCAAATGTATTTTGTGGTCCTTACAGATGTGTGCTACAGGTGATTTTTTCTTTGAAAAAAAAAAAAAAAGTCCTGCTTTGATTTCTGTGGCCTTGATTTTCCTTGCTTGGATTCTGGATGCCTTATTAAAAAGAAATATTCAAGATTTTTCTAGTGTAAAAAATAATGAGATTTATGCTTATTGATTAAATATTATAAGATTGATGTTACCACTTTGATCATAAATATCTCATGGAGGCTCTGACCTTCTAGTGACACATTCCAGGATGATACCATTACACGTTTGCAGCCTCAACACTGCAACCACTGAACACACATTTGACCCGAGGTTGGTGGAGCTCTTGCAAACAGCTGAAAATGAGCAGCTGCAGAAGTGTTTGAAGAATTGGGAACACAATGTATTTTTTTTTTTTTCTGTTCTTGTTTGTTTGTCTGTTTATTTGGTTGTTTTTTATCAGTGGGTATAGCAGTGGCCATGTAAAGGAGTTTCTCAGCAGAGTTCCCTTAGGTGCAAAGTGAAGCAGTTAGAATTTCAGCAAGGGTCTTCGGTATCAGTAAGTGATACTGCTCTTTTCTCCACCTTATCTGCTCAGTATTCTTCCTGATTTCCTCTGAGATTCTCACAGACTGAAGAACTTTTGCCCCAATATCAACAAATTGTTGTAGGAGTCGTTTCACTGTTGTATCGCTACAGGGTTCTGCTGCTATGGTAGTATCAGGCCTCCTGCTTTAATGAACTGAAGGAAAGCAAGAAACCTGTTTACAACTCCTTCAACTGCAGCTAGTAAATGTATTTCGTTACCTGGGCTTGACAAGATAAATACCAGCATCAGAAATGAAGCTGGTATTTATGAAGAATGGAGAATGGAGAGAAATTGAACAATTTGTTTTGTAGGAACATTTTGTAGGAAATCGAACATACTTTTTGTATGTAGGAACAAAAGATGAAATCTGGATGAATATATAAAACACTCAGTGCTTTAAATGTGTTGTAATGACACACACGTCCCTGGCAGGCTGACTGTAAGTGGGTATGCCACAGAGTGACAGTGCCACACTTGCATTGGCAGCATACCTTGCCGGCGAAAAGAAGACAGCACAACTGGATTTGCTCAGGCTCATTTATACTGTAGGCTATGTGCTGCCCAGCTGGAGTCTTTGCCTGACAGCTGAGTACAGACAAATGAGGGCAAATGGAAACTGATGTTCCTAGAGAGGAAGACGAGGAGGAAGCTTTCTGCATATGCTCCTTACAGCAGAGAAATTACTATGTCTAGTGTCTGAAAAGCATACGTCATCTTTCCACTGCTCCACCCAAACTGGCCCTTTTGTCTTTCCTACTTTGCTCTCCTGTCCCCTGGAATGGCTGAGCTGGTTAAAAAGACACTGTTTCTAATGTTATTGTCCAGCCACATCTCCAAGTGGCACATGAGCACCTGTGAGCTCTTGACAGTGGTGACATCCACCCTCAGCCAGCATGTGTGGCCACCAGCCAGTACCTGGGCAGGCTTCAGAAAGCAAAGCACTCATCATTTATCTCCCTAGTTAGTTATCAGTCAGATAGGAACTGTACTGATAAAAACATCTGCCTCAAATACCCTCTATTCATTAGATCATCCTACAAGTGTTAACTTACAGAGAACTGGTCCATAAAGTATCCATAAAAGGTAAAGCACTGATATCAAATTTTACAACCCATTGTTTTTTTATACATGTGAAAAAGTGGTACCATACTCTTTTAAGACAGTGGTATTATATGACATGTGCATAGTTCTTCTTTAAAGTTCAGTGGTGAAGGAAACAAAGGACTTATGAAGAGTTGTGTAATGTTGACCATACTGCCCAGATTTTATCACTGTGGTACCTATAAATCTTTGGAGGCAGGAATGCTTAGCTGCTTACTAGCAGGTGCCCAGAAAAGAGGCTTAAGTCTATGATGAATTATTAAAGACTGTAATCATGAATCAAATTTTGCATTCCTTTAAACTTTGTTCTGTCCAGCTTTGCTAAGTGGAACAGTAATGGTTTCTAGAATCTGGTTCAGAACATTATATAGTGCATCAACATTGCACCCTTTCCTACTTTTTATGTGAGCACTTCTCCAGAACAGAACACTGCAATGCTTGCTTTCAGTGTTTCCTGTGTCTGGGTTTGATGGTACTTTGTACCAGAACATCTCTGGTAATGTGGTATTCCAGAGGAAAATTGCAGAAAATTCACCCATTCACAATCCCCTTAATTTTGTCCAAATAAAAGTGCCACACTTCACTGGGATGTGCAGAACAATATAATACATTAGCATGAAATTTATATTCTTTGTGATCCTTGAAAATGGCATTTCTAACTGTTTATTGAGAGAAAAATGCTGCTAGTAGAAAAGAAGTGTATTCTTTCTTTGAAGACGATACTTCCTTTTGTACATCAGGCTGTTCCGCCATCTTGTGTTTGGGCCCCCAGCTTTCATTAAGCCACAACATTTAAAATTGCCACTGTTCACTGCTTTGTTTTCAAGAGTCACAACAAGTAAAAACATGCAGAGTTTTAAAATCTGGAGATTCAGCACAGCCAAAGAGCATGTAGGCAAGGGCTGTATCCATTTAATGACATAAATATGTGAAAGTGGGTGTAAAGAAATACCTCCCTCTTGTTCGTGGTGTGCAGACTGCTGTTTTCAAAGAATGGCTTTGTGACAGCTATGATATTTCCCCCATGTCTTCCTCATGCCCAACTGCATTGTATTGTGGAAATTTAAAGTGCAGTAAATGGGTAATTTCAGTTGTTAGAGTAGTATATTCATGACAAGTATACGTGTAGCGATAACCCTTCTACTATGTGTGTAGCTACTTTAATAAAGAAATGAATGAAAAGATCTGAGCCTACTAAAACCACTAAAAAGTTGCTTTAAATATTTCTCACCACTCACAAAAGAATTTGTGATGTTCCTATTTTTTAAATCCAGGCTAGACAAAGAAAAGTCGGGATGATTCTTGTTCTGCAAGTGAAGATCTGCAATAAAAACAAATATAAAAAGAGGTACCAAAATGCTGTGCATTTAAGCATACTGTCAAAAATAGGCATAAGCATGCTGCTGCGCAATCCACATAGTTTGTGTCTGCCTTGTGTGAGCTACTGTCACAGCTGCAGCTCAGGCTCAAAGCACAGAAAAAGCTTAGAATAAGCAAATTTATGATGATGGTGGATTTAGCTGTAGCTTCTTGATCTGGACATGCCTAATCATTTTAAGCTGTATAAGGAGGAACTTTGGCTTCCTCTCAGAAATATCCCAGAATATAATGCAGTGACTCTTTGACTGAACTTGGTTTACCAGTAAATATGAGCTGGGAGTGTGCTCAGACCACTGTGTAACTGATGCACTGCAGACACATATAGGATCACACAGAAAGTCTGTGGCTGAGTTGGGATCTGAGGAGAGATCTTCTATGTTCCAGATTAGAGGTGAAATAGTTGACAGAAGGAGCATTTGTTTTTCTTTGGCTGTTCCCATCTGGAATATAATACAAGGTTTGCAATGACTCATGCAAGTTGACTCACAGATCTAAGGAGCACCCAGTGGTACAGCAGTAGCTGTACATTTTGCTCCTGCAGCTTAATAAAATTTCTCCCACATATGCAGTATTGCCTTATTACTGCAGAGGATAATGAGGAAATAGAATTACGTATTAAAAAAATCATTGAAAAATCATTCAGGGCATCATTGCATTACTGGGAAGTTCCTGACTAGGTATTATGGTGGCTGTCAATCTGATTCAGTTATTCCAGGAAGATAGTTAGGGTGGCTGGTTTAGGTAAAAGACATTTTTATAACAAGATGTTAAAGTGGGCAAGGTGGAAAGCCTTGGAAGAGCCTGGAAAAATATCTGCACTGAAGTGAGTAAAAAAACATGGCTATTAAAAAGAACAAAGAAGTGAGTAGTGAGACATTATCAATTATTGCATTTACTGTGTAGAAAGAATGCAGATTTTCTTCTGTTGGCATGCAATACTGTTATGAAAAGTGTTGCATTATTCCAGAAGTGTGCATTTTCTGCATAAAATCTTGTAGGCTTTCATTTGACAACATTAGCCAATATATTTCTGACAGCTTTTCTTAATATCTGTCCTTGATCCATTCACAGTATCAGTTTCCATTACCCATGTGGTAAAATCTTGAACAGCACATTGGTACTCTCTGCCCATTGCTCTCTGTGATCCCATCAATGAAATCATCTCTGTATAAACGTGCGCAAAACCAATCCTTTGCTCTCCTTTATACAACTGGGTCTTAGGTTTGTTATTCCCGGAGAGAACTGACGATAATTTGCTATTCTGACTCTTTGAGATTCATTTCCTCTAATTTTAGATGCATGTAAAGTGGATGTCTGAATCAGAAATTTCCATATCCCTTTTATAATCTCTAGAGAGTAGAGGAAATTTTGGGGGCTTTGTCTATTGCACTTTAGAGTGGATGTATATTTTTAGGATGAATATTTTTCTGTCCATTGTTCTGTCTGGCATAATTTTTGCACTGCCTTCTATCTCTGTAATCTCATGTTGAGCTCATACACTCCTACAGGCAGAGAATACTTTTTGTTTCGTATGGGGAAAGGCTGCATGGAATCAGAACTGAAGTTTTACGTGTTTTGTAGGAACAGTAAAAGCACAAAGTACTGAATGTACTGCCAGATGATAATTTGTCTCTTACAGTATGTCATTGAGTAGTTCAAGAATATTTGAATCTCCAGTTGTAAGGTGTATATGTGGTTTTAAAAGACTCGTGATTTAACAAGCTGATGCTCTCTGGCCTTCATTCTTGTGACACAGCAACCAGATAGCAAATCTGTAAGCAGGAGGAGGAGCCTTGTTTATTGCCTATTCTGCTGTGGGCTGATGAAAATAGCTGTAAGATAGAAAAACTTGAAACTGAAAAGCAAAATAGCAGCATAAAAATATTTTTTTTCCTGGATAGACTGTAACATCTGGTTATATGCCACTCTGGCTAAATAATGAAATTTCTTTTGCTCCAGGAAATTTGAATTTTAAGCCTGTCCAACAAAAGTTTTACGAACAAACTGTAAATACATTAAAATGTACTTCAGCAATCCCTATCCAATATTACATTCAGTCACTCATTTTATTTTTATAGCGTTCTCCAAGTGCCACAGAGAGTTCGACTGCAAAGCACACTTAATTAAAAACACAGCTAAGTAAATAGGATTGGGTTTTATAAACCACGAGATACCTATCATTTTAATCACACATGGAAATGTAGTCCATACACCAGAGGCATAGGTAGTTATCTAGAGAAACTGCAAAAACAATCCCATTTTTGTTTTATTGAGCTTCAGTAGAGATTAAAAAAAGAAACCCATATATGATGTAGAATTCTGAACATCTGGTGTTTCATGTGCAAATAACTAAATATTGAAAATTGAATTGATGTTGTCCTGAAGCAGGCTATAAAAATGGAAGCTTAAAGTTGGACCTCTTTCAGACAAAAAAAGAAAAAAAAATGCTTTTCAAAAAAGATGAGCTTTTCAGCTTGGAATCTTCATCAGTGCTGTAATATTGCCATCTATTTTTTAAATAGTTGTATGAATTATGTTTATGTTTTTATCATTTCACTACATCTCTGGTTATTACATTTGTGTATCCAATATGATGTGCAAGAAATGAGCCAGATAATCATAAGATGAGCCAGCTGCAAATTGAGATACTATACCTTCATTACGCTCTAATAAGAAGACTCTGTGCGTGTAAAGATTTGTATACCGAGCTGTGTCTGTTTTTCAGTTCTTATGGCTGTACCATGAGATGCTTACCAAGGTTTTCAGGTTTGTGCAGACTGCCTCTGCTGCTTTTGTGAGCTCACACGAACAGAGAGCTGCATGCCAGTGGGCTTTATGGCAGGAATTTGTCTTTAGCTCTGTCTGTGTGGAGTAGTGGATAGCTTACATCAAGATCATGAGTGCTTCAACTCAATGGTCCTAGTCCTAAGAAGAGCCAGCATGCTAGGAATAAATAATAAACAGAATTTTAACAATAGTGTCACTTATTAAACAAATATTCCATGATAAGACTGACATTTTTTACTTTAAATGACAATTCCTGTTAGCACAACAGAGATCTCTTGCATATAAAAGGAAAAATATTAGAATTACTTATTAAATTGCTATTTTAAAGGTGAACAGAAAGCTCAGCACATTTGCACTTGACAGCTACTGTTGTTGTCATAAAATGAGTTTGACATTTAAATGTCAAAATTATTTATATGGATATGCTATTCTTACAAGATTTACATTGTTTTTGATCATTCTGGTATTTCTGTTCCCTTTATTTTGCTTTTCATTCTTTTGGTTTTACTGTGGATTTATGTCCAAGTGTTGCATGATACCTTTAACCCCATACGCATCACAATGTGTTGTGAAACACACAACCTTTTTCCTGGCATATACTTCATGTTTTCTTTCTTCTTACTTCTCCATCTTCCCTCCCAATGCATCTCCTGCTTTCTTCTCTATTTTCACAAGCTTTGTCTCCTATATGAACACTGTGAGCTGTGGACTGTCTCAGATGGCTGCTATCATCACATTCTCATATTTTATCATTGCTCTCATATTACATCATTTCCTAAACTTTTTTGCCTTGTTTATTTAGAGTGGATATTTTAAGCAAGGATTGAATGTTATCTTGTCTTGCTCTGTTTGTGCTTCAGATTTTATTGCAATAGCCATGATTATAAATGTTAATTAGTTGTCATATATAATCTTGTCTTGAGAGAGAATCATGGAATCATAGAGTCAGTAAGGTTGGAAGAGACCAGTAAAGTCATCTAGTCCAACAATCAACCCATTCCCACTATGTCCACTAACCATTTCCCTCAGTGCCACATCAGTTCTTGAACGCTTCCAGGGATGGTGACTCCATAGTGATTTATCGCTTTCAACTTCATAGAATCATAGAATCACCAAGATTGGAAAAGACCTTGAAGATCATCCAGTCCTATCATCCATACCATCCACCTACCACTAATATTTTCCTACTAAATTATGTCACTTAGTACAACATCTAAACATTGTTCAGACTTTGGGCTTCTCACTCCTATATATGAGAAAAGATCTGAGTTCAATTCATCGGCTATTTCACTAGTAGTTTAGATGAAGATTAGCAAAATATTTCTTCACATACAGAACTTCAGGTAACTTGAGATCTGTGATGGTTTATCAGCTGAAGGGCGGTTTACCTCCATTGCACTGCTCTCTGAGAAAATAAGATGGAAATAAAAACAAGCTAGTGTACAGAAATAAAACAAAAAGACAAAACCCACCAAAAGCCATGTAGAAGCAAAAGGAGGAAAAAAATATTCTCTACTTCCTACCAGCAAGAGATGTCTGGTCATATCTTGGGAAGCAAGGCTGGAGTACACAAAGTTTTTCCCGAGGACAGATATCTTCATAGTAAGTGCTTCCTTCCCATTTCCCATCTTTTATTGTTGAGTGTGACATCATGCAGCTTGGAATACTAAGTTTGGTTTAGGCCAGTTGCCCTAGTGATATCGCCTCCCCATCTCTTGTCCACCACAGCCTACTGGCTTTGAACAACTGAAGAGAGCCTTGATGCTATGCCAGCACTACTCAGCAACAGTCAAAACATCAGTGTTATACCAAAGCTGTACTAGCTACATATACTGAGCACAGCACTGTATGGACTGCTATGGGGAAAGTGAACTCCATCCTAGCTCTGAAAGTGCTTTTCCCATTGGTGCCTGAAGGAAGGTGAGAGGGGTGTAATCCAAGGCCCCAGTTGAAAAAAGTTAAATGAGATAGATTGTTTTTGGAGAGGACTCAAAAGCAACTGATTCCATCACAAATTAGCTGTGTTTCTTTGCATGTATACATTCAAAGCAGCCAGACTTGGGGTCTATCACATGTTCAGAAGGATGCTCGGACCCTTAATTCAATGGCCTACAGGGAGAAATGGTCTTCAATGCATTCTCTCATTAGTGCTGTGCATGTAGCTTTTAATAGCATTTCATTCCACTTCATTTAAATAAAATATGGCCTTTGTAACCAAGAAGATAATTAGTAGCTGGTGGAAACTCATCTGTAATTATATTGAGTTGAAACTGGTAATTATTACATTGCTTTATATGTACAATGTTTTTCCTCCCAAATCCCCTCTGATTCCCTCATGGATGCCTACATATTCTGCAGCAATTTTGCAACCACATTTGTGGGAAACAGAGGAGATCCCAGCAGCAACTTGTTACCTCCTCCACTACACAAAAAGAAATAATTCCTCAGCTTGTGAGAAAGTCACCCCTCTATACATTATGCTATTTAATCAGTGACAACTCATTGTGGGCTCCATTGAGAAATACCTTGCTCTGACAGTTCCACATCTCTCTCAAGTATTGCAGGTTTGTTTTTAATTTTTTAGTCATAGAATGTTTCCTGACATTTCCTCTAGAAAATCTTCTCTTCTTACCCCTTTCTTAGTGCATTCCCCAAGGTCTGTGAGGTCACCTGCAGAGCCTGGAGACTGTTTAAAGGGTTACTCCTTGACGTAATCACCACTAAGTAGTGTCATAATTCTCACGGCTGCAGGGGGCTTTTTTCTTCTCCTTCTCTGACCTCCTGCAGAACACTGCTGATTCAGCAGCAGATCAAACCATCCTAAAGCATTGCTGTGTAAAAGCTATGCAAACTTGAGTTCAAAGTTCCTCATCTCTGTGTGTTGTGCTAGCCTTTCTCTTATTCAGGGATAAGATGTCCGAATTTATCATCTCTCAGTTTTCAAACAGAGCATTTCTCAATATTTTCCTGATAGTTTACTGAATTTCATAGGTGTGAATGCTGAAAATACTGCATAATAATATATCCTGTGCCTCTTATTCAGTGGTTATTTTTTGTAAACCCTGGCCAGATTCTGTATAGTTCCCTGTGAAATGCTTTATTATCTTTCAGCCTCTTCCCTAAATCGACAACAGAAATACAAGAGATATTGCAGATTAGATGCATGGATGTAATACCACTTTTCTCTTCCTGTTTAATGTCATTTGCACTGTCACTATAATGCCTCTACAATGAAGAAGAAAACTGGCACCATGTAACTGTGGCATCTGTTTTCCTTGAATGGTTCTGAGAGAAAGGAATCATTTCAAGAATTAAGAAAGATCATTTTAAGCTGATAAATTTGATGCCTGGTGCTATCTGTAAAGGAGACTTCATAGTTGGTGGAGCTTTGAGGAATGAGTCAGCTGACCACCATGAGGAGTATGATTCATTCACTCCACAGAGACATTAATGCCACTTCTTGTGTCCTTGGTAATCTTGTCTGGCTTCCAGCTGCTCATCCAGAAGAGCAAGAGTCTCCCATAGGTCCATATGACTTCATGCATACCTTGAGATATATCAAGGGCCACTGGAAACCAGTGTGTAGGCAGCTGAGTCATCTTCTACATGTCTATATTATCATAAGCTGAAATGCTCTGTAGGCTTTGTTGGCTGTAACGGGATTTTAGACATCTACAGATACTTACATGGAGATATTTTAAGTTTCCTAGTCTAAAACCCATTGGGCCCAAAGGAATAGTTTAATTGTAAGCAGATATTTACTATTTCTTTAACCTCAAGTTAACTTACCCTACTTTCTGAAAATTGCTTTCAGGACTGTATGATTGTACCCTTGGCTGGGAAAGAGGTTTCCAACCAACAGGTTTGATAGCCCTAGATACTATGGTCTGTATCTCTCCAGCTATAAGAACTTATAGCTTTAAGAGTTACAAAATTTAAATGCTACAAATTTGTCAAGGAAATAGAAGCTATTCCATGACTTCTGAAAAATTTAAGTGCCTTTTTTGGATTTCTCCACAGACAAAGACCATGCATACCTATAGAATGCATTTGCCTTCAGATCTTCTCTGACAATTGTGTCAGTGCTGTGTAGTGTAAGGGCACGTCTGGGATTTCACTTGCACACAGTATGCTGTATAAATAACATGCCTTGGTTATTTTAGCATTCCAGGCATGTGATTCTGAGCTTCAGTATTGCAAGCATTATCATTTTCTTTCCCAATAAATGAACAACTCCTGTTCCTTGTGTTTATAACCTAGGCCACTACATAACACATAAATTAAATCTTGGCCTTCATAACAAATGTTGTGGCAATCTTCAGTCCTTCTTATCATATTAAACAGTGTGCAACAACATTCTACTTTTTTCCTGCTGTTCCCTTCAAAATAATAGCAGTGAGATTGTTAGGATCAACACTAGAAAATATGACAACATTCTCTCTTTTTTTTTTTTTTTTTGCTTGGACTTTGAAAGATTAGATTTAGATTTAGACTTAGATTTAGATTTATATTGAATATTCAGGAGAATTGTTCTTCACTACAACTCTGTTTGTGAGGTTTGGATATAATGTTCTGCAATGTTTTACAGACAATTTAATTTATTACTTGCTTTTTTTTTTTTTCTTTGATATTTATTTATGAATGTCTAAAACCAAGATACTCTATCGTAGGAGAGATAAAAGCTAGTCATCAACATTTCCACACAATCTTTTTCACACTGTATCGTAGGCTTTTTGTGCCTTAATAGCATGCTAAAAAGTATTGTAAAGATGTCACATCTGATGCTTATGACATTTCACATAAAAGATTATGGGCTGTACAGCTCAGCTGGTGGTTCCAGGTGCGTATGCACTTCATTTCAGTAGATATCACTAAGAAATATTTATGATGGGTAGGGAAACGATTGCAAGAGAAAAGCATTGCTGTAATGGGAACTACTGTATAGTTTAACTTCTGTCAAATTCTTTTTATTCAAGTTGCTGTCTTAATAGTGCTTGTCATAGATGCCTTACATTAGCATATTCATGGTGGGATTCAGCTGCCAAAATTTAAATCTAAAGGTTAGACATACAATTCTAAGTTATTCATCCTATGCAGTATTGTCATTTGAGAGAGATAGACACCTCCAGAGGAACAGTTGCCTTAAACTCTTATTTTATGATGAGCTGAGTTACCTTTAAATGTAGCTATCTCTCACTGACTGCAAAGTGAATCTAGAGTTACAAACTCAGATTCAGGAATTAAATATTAAGTCATCTAAATTATTGAATTTGGACAGTTCAATATTTGAATGACTACAAAAACCGCTTATTTGTTTTCCTTAAAAACTTCCCCCAAATAAGCTATTTTTAATTCTATATCATAATAGTTATCATATTTTTAACTCAAGTGGAAATGACAAACTGTGATGACACATATCCAACGTCTGGGAATTTTACAGTACGGCTGCACAGTGCAGATGATCTGATCTCAGAGATTTTTGTCCTGAGCAATGTTGGATGAAAACAGAAAGGAGTACGGCATCCCACTTTCAAACGGATTTGGAGATGGCTGTGCTCCTCTCTAGACTGATGGCTTAGTCAGGAAGCCCAGTCAGATGTGCTCACTTGGCTTCATGCTTCTGCTAGGATGCATTGTGAGTCTGCAGTACTAAATGACATTTCCTCTCCTATAGCTGTACTCACATTACTGTAGCATTTCTAACGAGGCACATGGACTGATTTCAAGAACCTAAAGCCCAGAAGCACATGCTGCTCTGTGTGGACAAACAGCATAATAAACAACAGGAGCCATTCCTTAACTGACGGTGGGAGACATGAAATTCTGAAGAGTTCTCTCTTTCACTGATGCAAAACAGATTGTTTTAATCTTTCTCCTCTGATTTCCTGTTGGATATAAAAAAAGTAGAACTCGTGGGTTGAGATAAAACTATTTTCTAAGATAGAGAATAGGAATAATAATAATAATAATAATGACATACATATATGAATATATATATATGAATGTATATAACAAATGATGCACAAGCAATTGCTCATTACCCCCCAGTGATTCCCAGCTAGTCTCCAAGCAGTGGAGGAGAAAGAACTTCCACCCCCTTCAAAATCCTTCCACATGATGCTATGTGGTATGGAATATCCCATTTCCCAGTTTAAGTCAGCTGTCCTAATTCTGTTCCCTCCCAGCTCCTCGGGCCCTTTGCTGCAAATGGCCTGGCTTGTACAACACTGCTAAGCTGCAACTATAAATGTCAGTGTGTTATCAACGTTTTTTTTCTCCTAAAACAAAACATAGCATGATATCATACACTCCAAAGAAAACAATTCCATCCCAGATGAAACTAAGACACTTTTATTTACTGAGACAACAGATCTTGGTTTAGTCCTTTGTCTTGTCATCTAGAGTCAGTAAACCTGGTCAATATTACATTATTTTGCTTTCATGAAAATAGATAAAGACATATTCCATCCTAACAAGCAGAAATGAGTATACATTAGAAGAATAACAAATGCTGTAAATTGAATTTTCATGTGTTTGTTATCTTCAGATCACAAAAAGGCTAGGGATGTTCTGTACTGCTTCTGAGACCAGCTGTCTGGACCACAGCAGGTGGGAGCAGAGAGTAGATACAGACAGTCATGGGGAGATCTGAAAGCAGGGGCAGCTCTGCCTTAGCGAGCCAGCCTGAGGCCTGCTGAGCTGTGATGTCTGCTGTGAAAAGCCTGAATTCTGCCCCCTTGCTTTGAAGTAATTTATAGGAATATTGGCTTATTTTCAGATGTTTGAAGTGTGCTGTCATAGTTATGCAATGAGTCAACTGCCTAAAAATATATCCACTGGTTTAATGAGTGGTAGTCTTAATCTTATATAATGATATATATAGTTTAGTTAGATCAGCACATCTGTGTAGTCTTCAGCTCGATAGATAAGCCATTCAGAGAGTAACCTTTTGGATATACACATATATTTTTCAACAAAAATATTAGGATGGGGTGTTGTTATGCTTCTGTCTAAAGAGATCTGTATTGTGCTCTGCCTTTGTCAACACTATCTCTTTTTGGTGGCAAAACTCAAATCAAACATTCCCTTGACTCAGTGAACATAGAGCATATCCAAATGCCCATAATGTTGTGTAACATTACATCTATATGAAATGTTTATGATAGATTTCAGTGTTCAGTCCCTCTATGTTTGTCATCATCATGTCCCTTGTGGAACACAGAAGGGCTTTAATTACTATTTCAGATGTAAAGATTCTTGGTACTGTACATTTGTTCCATGTCACACAGGAAGGGCAAACAAAACATAAATTAAGCCACATCTCCCATAGCAGAAGAGCCCAAGCTTCTAGTTAAGCCAGCCTGAGCTTCTCAAAGACAGTGAATTTTTTGTGACCTCTGTAAAAAGCCTTAGAAGCAATTGGAATCAAATACTGTAGATATGTCTTTAAATAAATCTTCATCTGCTTTACGGCAGTACAAAGAATGATGCAGACTTTGTGTTAGTGTCCCCCTCCACTCTGCTTCTCCCTTTACTCTGCTCTTGTGAGGCCCCATCTGGAATGCTGCGTCCAAGTGTGGAGCCCCCACTACAAAAAAAGACGAAGCTGTTGGAGACGGTCCAGAGGAGGGCCACGAAGATGATCAGGGGACTGAAGCACCTCCACTATGAAGACAGGCTGACGGAGTTGGGCTTGTTCAGCCAGGAGAAAAGAAGGCTGCAGGGTGACCTCATTGCATCCTTTCCCTAAAGGGAGCCTACAAACAGGAGGGGAATCAACTCTTTGAAAGGGTGGATAACAGCAGGAAAAAGGGAAAAGGTTTTAAGTTGAGGGAGGGGAGATTTAGGTTGGGGAAATTTAGGAGGTGGAAATTAATTACAGAGGGAGTGGTGAGGTGCTGGAACAGGCTGCCCAGAGAGGTTGTGAAGCCCCGTATCCTGGAGGTGTTCTAGGCTGGGTTGGATGGGGCCCTGGGCAGCCTCGTCTAGTATTCAGTGGGGAGGTTGGTGGCCCTGTATGTGGCATGGGGGTTGGAGATTCATGATCCTTGAGGTCCCTTCCAACCCAGGCCATTCTGTGATTCTGTAAAATGGTGTATTTGCACCAGAGTGGAAACTCAGGTATATCTTATGATATATTTGCTTTGAGAGAAAAAAAAAAAAAACATTTTCACTCAAGTGAAAACACTGGGAGTCAGGAGGTATCAGTTCTTGTATCGTACATTAGGGACAGACCTTCGAGCCAGCTACAAACAGTAGCTGTTTAAGTGTATGTCCCTCACTTTAGTGGCTTGCCAGGGTTGTTTCCTGGGAGAATTGTTATTTGTCACCTTGCTGATGTGTTTTTACTTCTTCTAGAAATATACAGATGACCCTGCCCAGTCTGGCATACCCTTTCCAAAGAGGGCTGTCTCATTTGTCTGGTTTGCCCTTTGAATATAATCCTAGAATCCTAGAATCCTGGAATCATAGAATCATTAAAATTGGAAAAGACTTCTAAGACCATCTGGTCCTGCTGTCAACCCACCCCCACTATGCCCACTAATCCATGGCCCTCAGTGCCACATCCACAAGTTTCTTGAACACTTCCAGGGATGGTGACTCCTCCACTTCCCTGGCAGCTTGATCCAGTGCATTACTATTCAATACTATTTATACTACCCAAAAGCTTCAGTCTACCTAAAATGACCTCCCCAAGACTTCAGGCCAGATCTACAAAGAAGAGACTTCCTAGCTGTTACAGTGTGCCTGGCTTCTTCTTTCCCTTTGCTTTCTGAAAGAAGGAACAATTTGCTTTAGGACACAAACCGGGTGAAATTTGAAAGAAAAAAAAAAGAATCTCTAGCTGCAGGAAGGAGTTAAAAGCATTACCATATGAGGCCACAATCTCTCCTTGCACATTGACTTTCATAGCTTCAAGCCCAGCTTCCTTGAAATCTTGCAAGTTTCAGCATGTCTTACTCCCTGCCCAAATGTAATGACCGCAGAAGCTAAGCTCTTTCCTTGTAGAAACCAATGTCATTTGTCCCAAATGTTTCATTAGATACTGAAGCAGGCAGAGGATGCTTTAACATCTCACCCATCATGACTCCTTATTGCAGAACGTGTGCTGGATACAGCTGTGCAGCGATCCGCTGCTTCCCCCAGCTACTTGCAGGGCTTTAATAGCTCACTCTATCTGAGCTCAGTTGTCATAAGCCCGATGAATCTGGCTGTCGAGAGATACATTAAGGCAAACAGAGCAGTTTTCTAGCAATTTTTACAGCATAGCAACATTTTTTGCTTTTTTTTCAGAAAAAAAAAAAAAATAGAACACATTGCCTTACTTAATGAGACAAGAACTGGCTTTGCTTTCCTTTGAGAAAAAGCTCATCCTTGTAAATGCTATTTCAAGTACCATCTTCCTAGTCAGTACAACAGGATTGGTGTTGGAATTTTTCTAATCTGAATAAGTGCACTGTGCCTTTTTAAGCCAAAATGGTTTAACTGGCTGAAAGGAAGAAAATACAATATTAAAAAAAATATATGTGGGAGAAAGCAAGGCAACCTAATGGATTTCTTTTTAATTACCTTTCCTTTTGGGTTCAAATGGAGATAGTTTTGCCCATTGGTGGATCTCACTGATCTCCTCCCAGAATAACTGTTCCTGATAATGTAAACCAAGAAAATCCAGCAATTCACCATCACATGCACCCCACAGAAAATATCAGAAACTACTTTCCTATTTGGCAGACAAAATGTCATAAAAAAATGCAAGAAATTGCCAAAGGAGTTAGATTAAGTTTTTTTTTTTGTCAACAAAGGGAGTCTGCAACATGTTATTTGTTGCATTGAGGAGACTGTAAGTATGTGTTGCAGCTACTTATTATAGTTACTTTGAGAAATATCTTTGCTTAAGGCCATGGGAAATCTAAGCTACTTCTATTCATGTACTGAGCTGTGATTATCTGTGTGTACTTGCTGTGTATTGGAATTTCTTCCTATACTGGCTGATGGATTTGGGAATGTGGAGGAATGTGACAGAAGCTCTTAATCCGCCTGGATTATTTTGTCTCTAATGAATGTTTGGCATAGCAATTGATGAGATGATACTTATAGTTGTTACAGAACTAAGTATGAATTTAAATGTAAATCTCTGCTCTTGCTTGTTTGGGTGGTCATACAGTCACATTTTCTTGTTTTGGGTCGATTTTCTGCTCTGTGTATTTCAGTAAATCCTTTAACATCACTATGGCCTCCTATCTCCTTACAAACAACTAGGGAGCTGCAAATGATTAAACAAACTCTGAACCACCTCAGATGTACACAGAAGAGTAGACTTCAGAGCAGAGCAGTTAGATCTGTATGCAACAAAGATAGCCATTAAAAAACAAGCAATTATTGGTAGCAAAGTACAGAAATGTAAACTGCAGTACTAGATCTTCTTGTCAGTGCAAACTTCTGCCTGCCTAGCCCCTCTATTTCCAATTTTCCTTTTCTCATTTGCCTAAATCATTGGAGTTGCAATTGAAAAAGATTAGCAGCAGGTTCTGTCCAGATGTTCACAGCAGTGAAATGCCATTTAGCCACAGGAGTAAAAAAGATGATCCATGGCTGACCATCAGTCTCACAAGGGCATGACAGTAACAGAAAGAAAGCTGAGCCCCCCTCTGGCCCATTCAGCCCCTTTTTTTTCTGGGGGAGTCCACCTGTCAGAAGTAAGCTGTTAGATTAGTTCAGCCATTTCATGAAATATCACAATTGGATATCAGGGGGAAGCTCTTTACAGAGAGAGTGGTGAGGTGCTGGAACAGGCTGCCCAGAGAGGTTGTGGATGCCAGATTGGATGGGGCCCTGGGCATCCTGGTCTAGTATTAAATGGGAAGGTTGGTGGCCCTGCATGTGGCAGGGGGGTTGAAGATTCATGGTCCCTGAGGTCCCTTCCAACCCTGGCCATTCTGTGATTCTGTGATCATCCAGAAACTCTGGGATTTCATACAGCCATTTCTGAACCACATCCCAAGAAATATTCCTTCTTTTGGGTCTCATTATAAGTACCTAACACAATTTATTCTTTGCAGTCTCTGGTTCCCATGCCTTTCCTTTCAATTTCTGAGATGATATCAGTGTATGTTTTCTGTCTGAAACAACTTCTGTATGCTCAAGTGTATGTTTCTGAGTGAGAGTTTGATCTTTGAGATCTCAAAATGGCTTACAAGAAAAAAAACAAGTTACTTCTGTGTTGTTTTCTTTTATTTTTGTCTGTATGCTTCTTCAAACTAGAGACATGGTTTGCATCTCTGATCCTTCTTGTAATGAATTTTTAAGTTCAGTATTCTGGAAACTGAAACTGAAAAAGAAGCAAGAGAAGAACTTCATCTTATGAAATTTCTTTATAATAATATTTTCTATAGTTCAAAACAAATCCTTCCTGAGATTGAATGAAAGGCACATGACAGCAGAACATTCTGGGAAGATGGTTTGAAACCTACCATTTCTTAACCTGTTATTTACAGTGTTATTTTCTTCACTGATTGATCTAGACTTCAGAAGCAACTATCAGTGGATAAAGAGGTGTTTTTTTAATCCTGTGGCAAAGAATGGAGTTCCATCAAAGTTCACAAAGAAAACTTTTAAAAGTCAGATGACAAACATGAGTGAATAATATGTACAGTCAACCTACAAAATTTGTCACAACAATCAGCTTGACTGACTAAATTACATTCTTGTTGCCTGACAAATTAGCAAGCATCAGCTCCCAGTACTGTGGAAAGATCAGGAAGATTCTATAAGTTCCTGGTGTGATTCTAATCCAATTGATAAAGTCAAATTTGCTTCCCTGTCCTTTTCAAAGTTGCATTTTTGTCTCTGGGTGATCTCTGTATTTTCACAGCAAGAGTATATGCTGTTGTTACATGTCTTACAATGATATCGCAGGGAAAACATCTTTAAGATTCTGAATACAAGTAATGTAGTCATCTAAACATAGCAAGAATTGAAAGGCGAGTTAAAAAAACATTAACTTTCTGATTTTTTTTTTTAACATTTTTTTCTCTATTTGATGGCTTCCTAAAACTGTTCTCCCCTAAGATTGCTCTTCCTATTCTCTGAAGGAAAATAGGGAAATCAAAATACCCTGTGCTCTTTTTTATATTTCTTATATGGCTGCCAGCATACAGAGAAGCCCAAATTCTCCACCACTTTTTATTTTCTGGACCATTCATGAGAAAATGTCTCTACTTTAAGCCATAATAATTTCACTCAAACCCTTAACAAAGAAAGTTGGCGGCATTCTCTGCTACTCTTCCAAGTCAATTTTTGCAATGATATTTCTGTTTGTCAAACCAAAGAAAGAGATCTTCAGATAATTTTTTTGAGATGCCAATCAGAACAATTTGCTGTGCAGGGTGCTTGAAGTTTGCTGTAAATTTCAATAGTATCATTGATGTTGCAGTCTTAGATCTCTTCCTGACACATCCCTCTGTACAGCTCTTTCTGAATTTGGTCCAATTGGTATATGGAAGACGTGATTCCCATCACACTTCAGTGAACTCAGCACAGCAAGAAAGTGGAAAAAGATCACTGCTGATGTGTATCTTCTGCTCTGGGTAGCACTGTCTGGGCTATTTGCAATGGTCCTGGCATTGCAATATGATGAACAGAACATCTGACAGAGTAAGTTGCCTTACAGTTCACTTAAGCTATTGCCTTCTCTCCAGAGGGATTATTTTCACATTATAAATAATTAACCTGTGCAATTAATTGTCACAGGATACTGTGGAGGCCAAAATGTGTTCACATCCTTCGGCATCTGATAAAGACAATCATTTGGATGCAATCTCTGGTATAGGAAGCACTCTGTCAGAGCTGCATGGGAAGTATCAGGGGACCCATACGGTATGCAAGCCTGATTTCCAAAGTATCCGTTACATGACACTTTTCAAGACAGGATATTGAGATGAATGAATTTCTGGTATTAGTCATTTTGGCTAATTTTATGTTATTATCATTTGAGAATCAAGCTTAATTTCATTTGACACTCCATATCCACCTAAAGAGTCTTGCTGACGTCAGGTAGATTTTACATTTCCTAGCAATTGCATTTTATTGGTTGCAAGGTCTATCTACATTGAACAAGATTAAAGCTTAGATCAGCTTAACAGGATTTCTTGGCATAAATCAATATATTTTAAACACATTTGAACAAATTTTTGTTTCTAAGTTCCTAGTTCTCTCTCTTATTTGCCATGAAAAAAAAATATTTTAGAGATCTCTCCATGTCCATCAGATGAATGTGACTCCATTGTGATGCAAAGCAGCAGCCTGACAGTCAAAGGTTTGATCTGAAGTCATGACTGTTTGTTCAGTTGCTGAAGTTAAAGGGAAAATGATTAATTTCTGTGAACTCATCATTTAATCACTACTTTCCTGCCCCAGTTATCCCATTGGCCTATGATATTTGAATAAGTGGTTCAGAGAAAGGGAACCACGTCAGTGTGCTTCAGCCTCCCATTTTGCTAAGAATAGATAGAAAGACTGACATTCATGAATGAAAGTTGATATATTCTGTGCAAAAAGTGCACTGTAACCTCATGGAGGAATGCTCAATCAGGTATTATATATGCTTACTTCAGGTCTCGTAAGAATTTTATCTCTGCCAGTTGAATTGGGAGAACTACCCAGTTCTATCTGTGGGTGTCTGCCCTGCTCCCAGTTTTGTGTTCTCTTTATCTCCTTTCCTTTCCTCTGCTCCTTTTTCAATAGAAAGGGAACATGGTCATGTGGATCATATGGAAGCTTAAGTGTGCTCCAGCATTTTCCCTATTGCAGCTTCAAGAGGAGACCCAGATTATTGCTAGCTGCTACTTTCCCTAATCACAATTCCTAGACTATAGTCGTGATTTATCAGACCCTGGTATCCTGGTGTGAGCAGAAAAGGTGATAGTGCATCATCTGATCACATATAGGCAGACTGTCACCATGCACTGATAAGGCAGGGAACAAAATAGAATCTGTTAGTAGTCATAGGGATTGAATAGCAGTGCATGACAGCACATTTCATAGCGCTCAGGTGGAAGTTCAAATCTTCTTCATTGTGAAACAAATCCCAAAGCACACAACTGTGAAAATATAGATTAAAAGATAAAGATGACGTTAAAGTGGGCATTTATCTAATTCTGAATACAAGAAAAGAAGAGAAAATGCTGGTCATTGTTCATTAAAGAACAAATTTGCTGCTCGTTATTTCACTTTGGTGAATTGTGCCTGAGAGGAAGTTAGGGCAGACCAAGGTATGTAAGATAAAAAGAGGAAAAGTGAAGGAGAGAAATAATAATCCTGGAGAATATTTGTTTTTCTACTTAGTTTTCATGTATGCATTATTCTAAATTTTAATATTTTACTATACTTAATAGCCTATTTAAAATTCCTGCAGCCTATTGCTGTCCTCCAAGTTTAGGATATATAACCAACTCATCCATCAGCATGAAATGCTCTGTGTGAGTCTCTTCCTGTCTGGTATATAGGTCAACAGGACAAAAGCAACACAGGAATACAAGAAACTCTTCTATTAGGCAATGAAGCAAAAGTAAAGAATGAAACAATAATAATAACAAAAAAAAACCCACCATAAAGGGTTCTCTTCTTTTATTTGTTCTTCGCTATGGGAATATAACTAAGTTAGCACTAGTGCCTTTCCTTTTGTCATTCTTGCTCATACACTTCACAGCAGCATCTGATCCTCCTTTGATCTTCACAATATTTGTTACAAGTCATCCATAGAGCTCTGTGATTCACAGCCCAAGTTTATAGGGCTTATTTTCTCCAGTGGGCCCTCTCCATGGCAATGTGTAGGAAACCTCTTTCAGAAATGAAAAAGAATGCAATTCTGATGCACACCCTATTCTGAAAACACAAAGAGAGAAGAAAATGTTTCCCCACTTTCAGCAAGGTGGCAAGGTTCTTTAGTTTCCCAGACTTTTCTTACACAAAAGTGGCAGATGAAGGACCTGGAATACATGTATCGATGATGTATTATCCTTATATATTATCCTCCCCTGAAGCAACTAGGAGGCGAAAGAGAACTTCTGGGCAACTTCTTCCAAGTGCCTAAAAAAGAATGTAATGAAAACATGCAGATAAGCAAGCATTAAAACTAATTTTGTTACTCTCTACCGCTCTCTGATAGAAATATCAGGAAGCTTTTTGTCTTTGCACCACTCTAGAAAAAACTTTGTTACATTTGCAGATGCCAAGCCCTAAAATCTTTAATCAGAGCAGGTGACGTGACAGATTGATAGGTCCTACTCATGCAGTTTCAAGCTTCTATCTGCACAGTGCCAGCCAGATGACGGTGCTTTCAGGCTGTGACAGCATCAGTCCTACCTGACAATCTCTCTGTTAACTTCACTGCCAAATAACATTTCAAGTAATAATAATTTGATGAAAATATATTCTATGAATGAAATGGTCACCTCAGAATGTACTTAAAGAACTGGTGACTGAGCAAGAATGCCATTTATAAATTTATATAAATAAATTTGAAAATTTAAATTGAAAAATTTAAATTATAAATTGGAAAATTTATAATTCCATTATAAGGACAGGGACTGACAGTAGAGGATCTGACAATACTATTTACTTAGAAGCTGCAATTTTATTGTTATTATTCAGGTAGATATATTGCTGTGGTATCTGAAAAGGTACAATTTCCATATTGAAAAGATAGCATTTGCACATTTATGAGGAGGTTTCTTGTTGTAATGACATGGATAATGGCTTAACTCTTCAGATTATCAAAAATAAAAAGAGAAAGTGTTACAAGAGTGTCTTGAGAAAGAAGAAAAATATTTTCAATAGAAAATAGCATTGAGAGTCATATAGCATCACGTACACAATCTGCTGATCAAATTCTAATGCTCTAGTTCACCTGACTTTGTAAAAAATAAAATGAAATATACTGAACAGGAAAAAATGTCTGCCCAAATAAAGTCAAGGAATTAGAAGGCTACAACCATGTATAATGACGGCATTTATTTGAACCTGTATTTAACATATTAAGATATGGGTAGCGTATGCCCCGTGCCCTGCACAGTTTCAAAATTTCCATCTCAGTAGCTCCTCTGGGCTAACTAATTAACATAAAGGTCATTATTTTCATTTTTCTGATATGAACAGTAAAAGCAGCACATCTCTGATTATCTTGGAAGATGAGAGATGATGCAGTTAACATTAAATTTAAGTTTTACATGGTCTATGACTGAAGTCTATGAATTTACCAAGTATCTTATTTAGGTAAATTTTAATCAGTATCTAATAAGATTCTTTTTTGAAAGGAGTAAAACATAACCATCATGAAAGCACACAAACAAGAAGAAATAGAAACAGGGATGATCTTAGTGTTTTCATCAAAGCTGCATCTGCAGAACTCCACAGCTTCATGCTGTGAATCAAAATGCCACATACTGAAACAGTAAATGCCACTAGATGTAAATTGGCAGTACAGATAGATGTGTTGTAGCTGGGTCTATATGACTGCTCTAGCCACCTTGCTTAACTGAAAAAAGTGTCACAGTGGATAACACTAGTGGGAGAACTATGTTCCCTTACGGTCTGCTTTCTTTGTATCTGTAATAGTGTTAGAACAAGTACTTAACAGTGCAGAAGGTTGTGTGAGAACACTTGTGAATCTTTTTGTGAGGTTTCTAATGACTGTTCATTTGTACTAGAAATACATGAGGCAAGAATAATATTTTTCTTAAAAGACTGATAGCTTTTCTTTATATTTTGGCAAGAGTAAAGCAGTTCTGATATTAAAGAAAGGAAATAGAGGGTTTTTATATATGTATATATTACTTGAGTTTTTCCTTGAATACTGCTCGAAGGCTAATATCATTCTTATTTTAATTAAATAATTTCTCCATGTCCTCTAAGTAATTGAGGCTGCAAGGGATAGTTCTATTCACCTCATTTGTTTTCCCATTAACACCATATAACGCAGACTGAGTTTCAGGGTTGAGCTGGAACATGCCTTCCAAACTATTGTTACACATAAACATGCAAAAAAAAAAAAAAAAAAAGAATTTTGATGAGGAAAGCTGATCCTTCATATCAGATTCTGTTACACAAAAATGGCCAAAGGCTATTTCATATTTGATTGACTTTGGTAAAACAGAAGTGAACAAAGTAGTGTGACCCTATTCCTTTTGAACTGGAAGGAGGAATAAATGTCAGAAATAAGTAAGTTCTGGAGTTAGTTTTGTGACAGAGTTACAGAATATACTGACAGAGAAAGCTGCACTTCCAGATCTGTTATTCATGAATAAGAAAGAGCTTCCTCAGCATGTGATAGCCAGTGGTAGCCTTGGCTGCAGGTTCTATAAGATAAAGAAGCTGAAGAATCTGAAAAGCAGCTATCAAATTAATAACCATAGACTACAAGAGAGCAGACTTTGGTTTGTTCAGAAAATTGACAGCCATAACAGGCTGCCATGAGGTTTAAGGGAGTCAAGGATTTTTTGAATAAAACTTCTTCAAAGCACAAAAGCAGTCCACCATTATGTGCAGTCAATTAGCAGAAGACTAAGCAGCAAATGAACAGAAGACCAAGAAGACTGAAAGGGTATTTCCTGGCTAAACTGAATAGACAGGCAAGGAACACATAAGGAAGGTCAAGTCTCTGCTGCAGGTGAAAATAGTGAGAGATATGAAGTGCAAATAGAAAGGACCTATTGGTATTTGGGTAGTAGAAGAAAATCATGGAAATTGACTTCTGCTTTTGAATGGAGTGTGCAGCTTTATGATGAAGGAATTGAAAAGGCTGGAGGTACTCAGTGTCTTGTTTGCCTTTATCTGTTTTGGCAAGTAATTGTAAGTTGTTGTTAGACTGTATTTATATCCACGGTGGAGATCTGAGCTATAGAAAATGAAACACGGACAAGTCAATGGAACCAGACTGGTTAAATCTCAGCTTTTGCCAATAATACCATGAGGCTCATGTCTTATGTTTTTCAAAGCATTTGACAGCTGGGAGCTTTCTGAGGTCTGTTCACCTTCAGGAAGCGAGCAAGAAAGAAAACAGTAACAACAGAAAGGTCGGCACCAACGCAATCCCTTTGACAGGAACAATCTTCAGAGAAGCTATATCCAAGCAAGTGAAAAACAAGATGATCAGGAAGCAATTAACATAGATTTTCTGAGTACAAATAATGTCTGATCAGCCTGGTTGCTTTCTGTTACAAAATTAGTAGCTGTGCGAACAAGGGTAGAGTAGAGCATGTCATTTATCTTGGCTTTCCAAGCCCATTGGAAAAGTGTCCCATTCAACATAGCCCATGGCTACAAGGCTAACCTTATAGATAAATTATGAACCAGAGGAGTGAATGGGGTAGGTGTTTGAAATGTTAATTTAGAGCCCAAATCTGTTTAACGTCTTAATCACCAATCTTGCCTTCTACAAGTTCACAGGTAATGCAAGACTGTGATGAAGAGCTGGTGAGAACATTTACCATTTGTAGGAGCCTTGTCAAGCTGGAGAAATGGTTTAACAGGAGCCTTATGAAGTTCAGTAAAAATGAGTGTAGAGTCCAGATTCAAGAGCATCCGGAGCAAGACAATATAATTTAGTAATGCAGGATGGGAGCTGACTAGTTAGGTTACAAGTTTGTTGAGAAGGGCTTGAGGTCCTGGTGGACAACAAGAGAGTGTCAGCACCATGCCTTTACAGCAATAAAGGCTAACCATGTTGGGCTATGCGGGCAACAGTTGGTCACAGAATGTGATTATTCTCCTCTGCAGAAGAAATTTGAGGCCATGCTTGGAGCTGTGGCTACTTTTTCCATCTTCTCCCTCAGTAAAGGAGGGAGATGAAAGAACTGAAGACAGTCCAATAGAAAACCACTATAGTGGTTTGGAATCTAAATCACATGGAGTGCCAGAAAAGACTATGGTTCTTAGAACAAGGGAGAACAGATGGAGCCAGACTCTTCTTGAAGGTGCACACTGAGAGGGCAAGAAACAATGGTCACAGCAAGTAAAATCATTGCCCACAGTGAGAGTTGGCCAAAGATTCTGTTTTTGGAGATTTTGAAAACTCACTGGCCAAAATCCTGAGCATCCTTATCAAATTCTTAAATTAGACCTTGTTTGAGAAGACATGTGGACTAGATGGCTTTCAGAGGTTTCTCATGACACAAATTCTACTCTGACTGCATATCAAAAGAAATTGCTAAATTACAGTCATGTTATTTGGCACAACACTGAAGTATGGTTCTATTTTTCATAAAAAAAGTTATGTGCATCATAAACAGATTGATTACTGCTTCATCATGCTTAATAAGCCTTTCAGCTGAAGACAAGATATTTTTTTTTTGCTAATAAGCAATCTTATATCCTTAAGGCAGTAACTTTAATATGAAACCCTGTAAAATTTGCTGAGCTAGTGAGGAAAAAGAATTTATATTGCTGTTTTGGAGTGTTCAGAGAAAAGGATGTACATGGCTTAAGCAAAAGCACAAACAGTGTCAGATTATGAATTATTCTAGAATGAAAATGAATGTGGAATTAGTGCCCAGAAATATGGAGAGTTTCGTAGCTGATGTCAGTGTGATTGCACTGTCAGCTATTACAGCAAAATAAAACTTACATGTTCAAGTACATATAGTTCAGCAGTCTTGTTTTCTTTCATTTTTGACTGATTCAGCACATTAATTTTCTGTCTGTATCACAAAAACTTTGTTTTCTTCTGTTTTGCTACTGATATGGAATAAAATACAGAAAACAATTGAGGTGATATTCACATAGAGTTCTTGCTGAGACATGCAGTTGTTTTTGAAGGGATCTGATTATAACAACGTGCTAGGTGTACTGAGGTATTGCATACCAGGTAGTAAAGTAACACAGGATAGCCTGTTTAGTGACTCTATCTACATTTTCAAGAAAATGTGCTCCATCACTTTGAAATCAAATTAAATCTTTCTCAAATGAAAAAATAAGAGGGAAAAAAAAGCTAATAAAAATCTATGACCAGTACTTATCCAGCACTGCTAAGATCAGACTTCTTTGGTTGCAATGATTTATTTTAGACTTGATATGCTCAAGTGATTCAAAACACTATGTTGTCTCATTCTGTAGATTTTATTCTACCTCCTGCTACTCAGATACCTTTTCTTCTGTTGAACTTGCATTGCTAAGTCTCTGCAAGTTGGTTTCTATTGTAACCCTTCAACTAAGTGTTTAGACTGCATTGTCAGGTTGCAATTTGAACAAAACAATTTTTAAAATTCACTTTGAACATAGAGTCTAAATCAAAGAGGCTTGACATATGCAGGGTCCTACATACATACGTCTGGTAACTATGGTGTGAGCACATTTAATTCTGTCAAAAACAGATCAGGATGGAAAACAGTTTCAAGTCCATTTTTGTAAGTCCTTGCTGATTATGGCGCAAAGAGTGTAAGCAGAGCTCCTATCCAGCAGTTCATCCCCCAACCTGTACCAGTACATGCAATTATTCCTCCCTAGATGCACAACTCTACACTTGCTTTTATTAAACCTCATCTGGTCTCTTACTGCCCAGCTCTCCAGCTTGTCAGGTCTCGCTGAACGGCAGCACAGCCTTCAGGCATGTCAGCCAATCCTCCCAACTTCGTATCATCAGCAAACTTGCTGAGGGTAGCCACTATCCCCTCATCAAGATCCCTGATGAAGATGTTGAACAAGACCAGGCCCAGCACCAACTCCTAAGGAACACCACTGGTTACAGGTCTCCAACTGGACTCTGCACTGCCAACAATGACCCTCTGTGCTCTGCCAGTCAGCCAGTTTTCAACTCACTTCACTGTCCACTCATCTATCCCACACTTCCTCAGCTTTGTTATAAGGATGTCGTGGGAGACAGTATCAAAATCAAAATCAAAATAAAAGGAGACTGAGAGGGGACCTGATCCAGGTCTATAAATATCTAAGGTGTGGGGGGCAGAATGGTGAGGCCGGACTCTTTTCAGTGGTGAGTGGAGATAGGACAAGGGGAAACGGCCAGAAACGGCAGCATAGGAAGTTCCGAACAAACATGTGCAAGAACTTCTTTACAGTGAGGGTGACGGAGCACTGGAACAGGCTGCCCAGGGAGGTGGTGGAGTCTCCTTCTCTGGAGATGTTCAAGACATGCCTGGACGCCTACCTGTGCGACCTACGGTAGGGAACCTGCTTTGGCAGGGGGGTTGGACTCGATGATCTCTGGAGGTCCCTTCCAACCCCTACAATTCTGTGATTCTGTGATTCTGTGAAAATTAAATCTTAAAACTTGCTTAAATCAAGGTAGACTACATCCACTGCTCTCCCCCCATCCACCCAGTGACAACATCATAGAAGGCTACCAGGTTGGTCAAGAATGACCTCCCCCTCGTGAACCCATGCTGACTACTCCTGATAACCGCCTTTTGTCCCAGTTGTCTGGAGATGGCATCCATACCATCACCTTTCCAGGGACAGAGGTGAGGCTGACTGGCCTGTAACTACCTGGATCTTCCTTCTTGCAATTTTTGAAGACTGGAGTGATATTGGCTATCCTCCAGTCTTCAGACACCTCCCCCATTCTCCAAGACCTCTCAAGATGACAGAAAGCGGTTCAGCAATCACCTCTGCCAGCTTCCTCAGCACCCGTGGATGCATCCTACTGGGTCCCATGGATTTGTGAACATTGGAGTTGCCTAAGCATTTTCAGACCGCCTCTTCCCTGACTAAAGGGAAGTCTTCCATTCCCCAGATCCTCTCACTAACCTCCAGGGTCTGGGATTCATGAGGGAGAGCTTTTTCACTGAAGACAGAAGCAAAGAAGGCATTTAATACCTCTGCCTTCTCAGCATCCCCCATTACCAGAACACCCCCCTCACATAGTAGGGGAGTCACATTCTCCCTAGTCTTCCTTTCACTGTTAACATACTTTAAAAAGCCTTTTTTATTATCCTTTATCACCTTTATCGCCAGATTCAATTCCAGGCGGGTTTTAGCCTTCCTCGTTGTATTCCTGCAGGCCCTGACAACATTTCTATATTTTTCCCAAGTGGTCAGACCCTTTTTCCACATTTCATGGACCTTCTTCCCTTTGAGTTTGTGCATGAGCTCCTTGCTCATCCACACAGGACTCCTGTCACCCTTTCCTGATTTCTTGCTCACAGGGACGCACTGATCCTGAGCTTGGAAGAAGAGCTGTTTAAATGCCGACCAGCTCTCACAGGCCCCCTTACCTTCCAACACCCTAGCCCATGGGATAGCTCCAAGTATGTCCCAGAAGAGATCAAAGTTGGCTCTCCTAAAGTCCAAGGTAGCAATCCTACTTTTTGCTTTGCTTCTTCCACTCAAGATCTTGAACTCCACCATGTCGTGGTCACTAGAACCCAAGCTGCCCCTGACCTTTCCTTCCTTGACAAGCCCTTCCCTATTAGTGAGAATATGGTCCAGCAACACCCCTCCCCTCGTTGGTTCCTCCACCACCTGCATCAGGAAGTTGTCTTCAACACACTGCAGGAACCATCTGGACTGCATGTGCCTGGCCATGTTGCTTATCCAGCAAATATCTGGATAACTGAAGTCCCCCATAAGCACCAGCGCCTGGGATCGTGACGCTGCTTTCAATTGCTTATGGAAGGCCTCATCAACCTCCTCCTCCTGACCAGGGGGCCTGTAGTACACCCCCACAACAGCGTCACCCATACCAGCCTGCCCCTTGATTCCCACCCACAAGCTCTCCACTGCTACATCACTCTCCAATACATTCTAGCTGCTCTCTCACATAAAGAACAACTCCACCACCCCGCCTCGCCAGCTGATCTTTCCTAAGAAGCACATAGCCCTTCATGACAACATTCCAGTCATGCAAGCTGTCTCACTACGTCTCCGTGATTGCAATGAGATTGTGGCCGTGCAACCGCACGCAGACCTCCAACTCTTCCTGTTTATTTCCCATACTGTGCGCATTAGCGTACAGACAGTTTAGGGAAGCAGCATCCCCCTGCCCCTCTCCATTCCTTTGAACTCCACCCTCATCACCCATCAAGCTCTGTTTTGAGCCTCGAACTACTCGCTCAACCCCAGTGAACCTCATTTTGTCCCCTTCCCCCTTCTTACCTAGTTTAAACACCTTTCAACAAGTCCCACCAGTTCCTGAGCTAGGATCCTTTTATCCCTTGCAGACAGGTGAGTTCCATCTTCAGCCATCATGCCAGGTGCCGAGTAAATTGCCCCATGGTCAAAAAACCAAAATTCTTGTGTTTGCACCAACCTGTGAGCCATTTATTTATGAGGAGGGTTTTTTTGATCCTCTCAATATCCTTCCCCGCCACTGAAGGGATAGAAGAGAAAACGACCTGCACACTCGCTCCATCGAGTACCCTCCTCAGTCCCTAGAAGTCATTTTTGATAGTCCTCAGGCTTCTCTCAGCAGCATCATCACTGTTGACCTGAACTACCAATAAGGGATAGTAATCAGATGGGCGTATAAGACCAGGAAGCTTTCTAGAGATATCCCTGACCTGTGCCCTAAGGAAGCCCCACACTTCCCTATGGGTGGGGTCAGGCCAGCATATAGGGCCCTCCGTCCCACTCAGAAGGGAGTAGCCTACAACAACCACCCTTCTTTCCTTCCAGGTGGAGGCAGTCTTGAGGCATGGGATCGACTGCTTCACCCAAGACAACCTTGCTGGTTCACCTCTCACCACACCCTCACCCACCACAACCTCACTCACCTCACCCTCAAGTTTCAGGACCTCAAACCTATTTAGCAGAGGCATCAGGGGAACCGAACATGGTTGAGATGAGGGTTTCCTACATCTCTGAGCTGTTACCTGCTTGCACTCTTCCTCTTCTCTCAAACTGCCTCTCTCTGTTCGGCAATGGCAGGGCAGAGGATCCACCACCACTTGGTGGGTATCACCCCGGTGTCTCTCTTGCAGGGAGTACTCCACCAGTCTATCTCCTGCTCACACTCTCGGATGGTTCGTAACCTCTCAACCTCCTCCTAAAGTCCTCCCCCTCTCAACCACCACCATACTGAGCAGGTCATCCACCTGCTCGCACCTCGCACAGCTGGAGTTCCTGCCCCCCTTCACTGCATAGGGACTGTTGCAGATCCACCAAATCCCCTTCAGCTTGGGGACTCAAAAGCAAGACAGTCAGAGGTGAAACTGTGCATTTGCATGGAATTTTTGTATAGCATATAGACGTATATATGTTTTATATATATATATATATACTCAGCAGTATTGTACTGTGTGTAGTTACATAGTGCAAGTATGAAGTAATTCTCTGTGGACTGGGTAGCAGCTAGTAGGATGTTTAGATCCAGAAAGAGGCTTAAGTGTTGAATTTCACATTTTGGCTGAATCCATCCATCTGAACTGTGCACAATCAAACTTAGTTTGGCATATAGAAACAATTTTTAAAATTGTTGTAGGGAAAATCAGCTAATAATTTTGCTTAGGGTTGAGCAAAAGATCAAATTGGGTCCTTACCAATTTAAAATACATTCAATGGTCTTTAGGATGGAAAACAGAATTCTGTGTAAGTCTCATTTATACTTCGCCCAAGTCATCAATTTCACTTTCTAAAGTTGTAGTTCTAGCATCTTAAAGTAGTTTCCTCACTATTACTACCCAGCACCTCACATACACTAACATGTACAACTAGGCAGTGTCCGTACAACTTCATATAGCTTTTCTATATGGGTGTAATCCTCACAGGCATTTTACTAGATCTGTTGAGTTCCACCTTTTATTTATACCACACTAAGTAGGTGTTTTGTCACTTGATTTTGAATAGTGTGTTGTGAACACTACAACTGAGTACCAAATCAAATACAAAATCCATTGAATAGTCTTCAGCAGGTCTGAAGAACAAGCTTAAATGAAAAATAATTCAGTTTAAAAGGAACTGTTCGCAGGCGGAACTGAACTTGGCAAGGGATGTGAAAAACAATAGGAAGACTTTCTATAGGTACATTGGCCAGAAGAGATAGACCAAAACAAAGCGTACCTCCTTTGGTAAATGTAAAAGGAGAACTGGCTTCAACAACGAAGAGAAGGCTGAGGTACAGAATGAGGTTCTTTGCATCGGTCTTCACCGGCGGCCAAGATTCTAGTATTTCTCATGTCCCTGAGCCCTGCATCCCTAAACATCTAGGAGGAGAACGGGGTGGTAAATCCCTCCCCACTGTGTGGGTAGAACAAGTGTGAGACCACCTCATGAGACTGAATGCGTACAAGTCTATGGGGCTGGATGGAGTGCAGCCCAGGGTTCTGAAGGAGCTGGCTGAGGTGGTTGCCGAGCTGCTCTTCATCATATTTGAAAAGCCGTGGCTGTCAAATGAGGTCCCAGATGACTGGAGAAAGAGTCACGTCACTCCCATTTACAAGAAGGGAGCAAGGAGGATCCAGGGAACTACAGGCCGGTGAGTCTCACCTCTGTACCTGGGAAGATCATGAAACAGATCCTCCTGGATGACATTCTTGATCACATGAGGAATGAGCGTGTGATCCGAGACAACCAGCACGGCTTCACTAGGGGGAGGTCATGCCTAACCAATCTGGTGGCCTTCTATGATGGAGTGACAGCATTGGTGGACAAGGGGAAGGTGACTGATGTCATTTACCTGGACTTGAACAAGGCCTTTGACATGGTCCTCCACCAAATCCTTATCTCCAAATTGGAGGGATGTGGATTTGATGGGTGGACCACTCGATGGATAAGAAATTGGTTGATCGGTCATCAATGGCTCTATGTCCAGGTGGAGGCTGGTAACAAGCAGCATCCCCCAGGAGTCAGTCTTGGGATCGGTGCTTTTTAACATCTTTATCAGTGACATCAATGATGGAATCAAGTGCACCCTCAGCTAATTTGCTGACGACACCAAGCTGAGTGGTGCGGTTGACACAGTGGAAGGAAGGAATGCCATTCAGATGGACCTCAACAGGCTGGAAAGGTGGGCTGGCTGGGTGAACCTGATGAGGTTCAACACAGCAAAGTGCAAGGTTTTGCATCAGCTTACCTGGCCAACTACCTGCTGTTTTTCAAGTTTTTTTTTCACATGATGTCATATAGTATGGAAAATCCTTTTGGCCAGATTAGGTCAACTGTCCTGCTTCTGTCTTCTCCCTTGTGCCCCCTGAGCCCCCCTCAATGGCAAAACAGTATGAGAAGCTGAGAAACTAAAACATGTTTGTCTCTGTGCAGTGCTGCTCAGCAACAACTAAAATATTGGTGTGTTATCAACACTTCTTTTCTCCCAAAGCCAAAACATAGTATCATATCAGACACTATAAAGGGGAAAAAATGAAACAACAGAAACAAACAAAACCATGTCTGTCCCAGTCAAAAGCAGGACAGTACCTCTTGCAGTTTCCACGGAAATAAACAGGAGGCATTACTTTCTAAGTGAACCTATATATTTAGTTAATATCCAACTGGGTAAAATAAGTGTAATATAATATAATTAGTAAGTGTAAAATATCAGTGTTTCAGGTGATGAATTCCTGTCCCTAACCTTCCTATATGGAGTGGAGAGATGTCCAGCACAGAATAGAATCTAAGCAGGTGCAATTTAAACCAGTTAATACAAAAAAGTAAGCACAAGGGCATCTGGCTGCTTTCTCAAGAGGAACAATCCTGGCCTCTGACCATGACTGGAGTTTGTATCCTTAGGGAAGATTTCCAAAATGAGTCACATAGATACTTTACCAGCACATATTGCTTGCTTTAATGAGAAAAATTATAAGAGTGAAGGAATACCTTTTATACAAGGACCTAATGGTTGGAATTCCTTCTGCAGTGATTTAAAGTGATTTATTGCTGTCACTGCTGGCAGAATGCTGTGACAGGCTGCTGACTACTCTGAGTTTGCCATTCCCTTGTGCTACTGAAAAGGATCCAGGATCCCAGAAGCCAGATTGCTCAAGCAAGGCCATGGCCATTTATCTTGCAATGCTCACACAGACAGGGACTGCCTGATTTTTGCTTCCCGTGTCTAGGGAAATTTAAAGCAGAGAAGTATGTTGCCCTTTGAAAGAAGTGAAGACTGAACATTGTGTTTTGTATTTTGGGTTTGAATTTTGAAACCGAAATACAATTACATTTATACGCTCTCAAATTAGTCCATACATTCCTTGTATGGACTCCCTAGGTCATTCCATAACCTAAGAAGAAATGAACACATTATTTCTGTTTCTTTTTAACTATATTTGTGTACTTACTTTCTTTCAGGTGCTTTGAAAAAAATTGCTGGAACTTTTAAAAGTCTTTATCCCACGATAGAGTTATATCATAACCGTAACCTTCAAACCAGACTCTGATGCAGACGTGGGCTGGAACAACTCTCCCTATCTTATCTTTTCATTGCTTGCTGAGCCCACTGCAGTAATAGTAGCAATTACCCATTTAGTAATGTATACCATGTGAACTTCTTTTTTCCTGTCTGTCAGACTTCCATCAGTGTTTTGTTACCTGCTAGAAGACTGAATGTTTTGATAGATTTATCTCCTTGATCAGCTGGAAATAACAAGCAAACAGAGGCTACTCTATAACCTCTGGTTCTGCTGACAATGGCAGATGGTGATTTCATCAGTCAAAATTGACAGTGCTGCTCAATTTAAGGCCACTTGACATCAGTTACTATCTAAAAATTTAGATTTTATATGTTAAGCTTAGCATGAGATTCTGAAGCATGGAAAAAAAAACATGAACTGGGGAAAAAAAATGATGTGACAACACATAAAATTTTGAAGTACTTTTGATAGAGAAATAGCAGCGAAATATCTTTTTTGTTATTGAAGAGTTAAAAATTTAGCAAGGAATAAAATCCATCACATCTATCTCCTTTATTCTCTTGATCTTGATATAATTATTCAGTAACAGAACTAAACTCTGAATTTTTAATATGACACTAAATATAAATTATAAAAATTCTACCATTGTCAAATCAGCAGAGAGAACAACTGGTCTATCCTGGTTACTGAAAATTAAAAATGTAGATCAGATGAGAGCCATAATCATTTGGGAAAATTCATGCAGAACAGTCAGCAAGCTCCTTTGTGCACATTATAGCTTACTTCAGACTGGAGAACTTCCAGTGACAGGTCAGGTCCAAAATTTTGAATTTAAATTACCTTCTTTTATCCCTTCCTGAAAGCCCCCAAATTATTAAAGTCTGGTGTGATTTCTAGCAGACGCAGTAGAGTCTATGATCCAGACTGTAACAGAATAAGCGTCAGAAGAGATTCTTGCTCGGTCTCCCTTCTTTGACACGTGAGAGCTGCTAGAAGGCTGCTGCTAATAAAAAGGCATTTTGAATTACCATTAAGCTCACAGTTTCATCTAATGTCTGAATTCCACTGGGATACTGAAATTTTACATGTGAATGCTGTCCACTAACTGAAGGATTGCCAGAACGTTCACTCTGACTTCGTCTCTAAACACCACTACCTTAAACTTGCAGTCAGGCTCAGTTTGGCATCAAGAGGCATTCAGATTGAAGGGCTTACAACATATGCAAAGGTGAGCAATGCAGGGTTCCTGAATGCAGTTCTAAATGCGTACAGATCACTCTCTGCTGTATAAGACGATTTTCAGTAAAAGCCTTTCAGTAAATGTGTTCAGTAAATCTATAGAATTAATAAACTCTTCAGAAGTTATATTTTTAAGAGGTAGAATCAGTATACATGAACAGCACAGATAATACCTCTTTGTATGTATGTATATATGTATGTATATATGTAATAGGGATTATACAATGAATTGTCAAGCAAAGCATTACTTCTCCAAAACTTCATATATGATTTTTTGAGAAAAAAATGGCTCTTCAGTAATTTTTAGTTCTGAGGGGAAAGGATAATTCCCCAGAATCAGCTCAAGTGTTAAATATTCCTTTCAACAGTCTTTTAATTTGGAGACAAAACCAATTGGTCAGAAAACTACCAGTTTCCTATTATAAATGCATTACTTCTATGTTCTTTGTGCTTCCAGGCTCTGGCTTTAATTTCATGTGAGAACACTACATTTTCAAATGTATATAGAAATAAATAAAATACAGTATTTTGTTGCTATGACAATATAGATCCCTATTTCTTCATTTATGAATATAGTAAAAATCTAATTGAATCAGGTTATATTTTTGTTCCACTATTTCCTGAAGTTAGCCTTTTATGAAGTCTTTATGTACTCTCAATTTAAACTAGTTTATTACCCTCTCTTACAGGATTTTGTGTTCTACTTGGGTTCTTCGCTGAAGTTTCAGGCACTGATTTTAGCTTATGCTACCTCACTGGCAAACATTAGTGTATAAATACAAAACATGTCTTTTTTTCATTAGGAAAGTCAAACAGTGGAACATACTGCCCAGGCTGTGTAGTCTCCATCCTTGGAGGTTATAGTAGTTCAATAAAACTTTAAGCAATGTGGTCTCATCTCATATCAGACTGCTTGGGGCAAGAGTTTGGACCAGAGACTGGCATTCTGTGATTCTTTTATTGGAGTCCATCTTATTTAAGGATCCTGAGTGCCCAGTTTGTCTCTTACTGGAGCTTTGCATTTTAAATGAGAGCATGTAAAGGTTTTTTCCAAAATCTTCCGCATCTGGTTTAGGTGCTGCTGAAAGACTCTGTTCTCAAACTTCATCCCAGTGCCTCATCTTACCCTAAATGCGGTTGCCTTTCATTTTATCTTTTGTATCACTTAAAGTCACACCTTTTGCTGAATGACATTTTTCTTGGATCACTCAAGGAAATTCTTAGACATTAAAGATACCACTTGTTATTAGCCCCTCTTCATTTCAAATTCCTGTTAGTAAGGAGGTTTTGCATATGGATAATACCACAATATGTTAATCTTCCTTTATTAAAGGCATCAAGCTCTAGAATGAACACTTAGACAAAAAGAAACAGTGAATTCAGCCCTTCAGTTCCTTGGGATTCAAATTTAATCTGTGGAAAATCTGAGGGCTATTATTTTATATATATATATATATAAATATATATATATATATATATATATATACATACATACATACACACACACATAAATATGCATATATATTTATACTATTATTAAAGGTCACACAAGAGTTTGATAAAGGCACTGTACTATAAATTATTATTGTATTGTCCCTTAAATTCTGTAATTCAGTATTGATACATACCATTCCCATATGTAAGTGCCTTGATCAGGTCAACTAACAAGAAATTTCTCTAAATTTTATTCTCTTTTCCAAGATGGATGTACCAGGTTTAAAAATACTATTCCTTGTGATCCTTTTTGCTGTCTTACTGTGATACATATATACATACATTAATAAATTTATATTTATCATGTGCAAAATAGAAAGAAAACTGCCATATGTTTTTGGAACGTATGTATAATTATGCATATATATTTAGATATGCATACATGCAACAATACAGAGAGCCAGCTATAGGACCTTTTTGTACTATTTTCCATATTTCCAGGATTCCAGGCAACTATTTGAGATTTTCAATTCAGAATGATCTGTTAAAGGGGAGTTTGCCTTTATTATTCTGATCTGTCATATCTTTTATGTAACAAGCCAGCTGTTATTTGAACAGCATCATTCATTTCCTCAATGAAATGATGACACTACAATCAGCCTTCATTATCTTCCCATGCTCTTATATGAGAACTAAGTGCAGAGGAAATACTTTGTAATTATTCTAGGCAGATTTCCCACATGTTAGAGATGCCATAGATGGGATTAATGAATATCACTTGAAAAGGTTGAAGTAGACAAAAACAAAATTAGGCTTCAGTAATCGCAACATGCAGATGGGTTGAAATGCTAGTGGGAAAAAATCCCATCAGCAATTAAACTTGCTTCTTGTAACAGCAGATGTGCACGGTCTCTTACTGAATATCGAGTACACTTGAAAGCAATCTGTAGAGGAAGAATGCTGAAATATATACAGCTCTGCTTAAGCAGTGTTGGGATGTGTGACAGAGTTGTTGTTATTTTACTTAGCAAGCTTCAGAACCCCTCATCTCTGCCCAAAAAGATGACAAACTTCTGTTAGCTGATGAGTGCTCCTCTTATCACTTCACCATTCTGCTTCTGCCTGAACTGGGACAGCTACCATATGGCACAAAACAACCCTTTAATCTCTGAAAGGCACCATGGTTTCTCAAAAGGAGACATTTCTCAAGCCTTGTTTTGCATCTGGACATAATACAAGAACAGCCCTATTAGCTGCCTCTCCAGCTAATATTAGAAGATCTTAACAATAAGAAAAACCATGCAACTAAAAACCATCAACAAAACCAACTCAGCCACCTAGAGGACTTGCTTTGAGTCAGCAAATAGGAGACTGTGATCTAGAGAAAGTAAATGTACCACTGTATCACACAGAGGTACTAAATCTGTTGTTTAAGTTTGTAGTGCTAGCATCTTAAAACAGCAAGCTCCACAACAACTTTGACCCACAAGGTCCAAAAAACCAGTCCGGTCTCCTACATAGGAGCCACAGCTTGAGAAGGGGTAAGGTCAAATCAGCAAGGATTAGAAGATAGAGGTATATGTCTTTGCATTACTAAGGGTTCCTTATTGAGCTAATTTTTCATTGATTGCATTTTCATTTGATTGATTGCCACCAACCTCCCCATTTAATATTAGACCAGGTTGCCCAGGGCCCCATCCAATCTGGCTTTGAACACCTCCAGGGTACGGGGCATCCACAACCTCTCCAGGCAGCCTGTTCCAGCACCTCATCACTCTCTCTGTAAAGAACATCCAACCTAAATCTTCTTCAACTTAAAACCAATTTCCCCTTGACCTGCTGTTATCTACCCATTCAAAGAGTTGACTCCCCTTCTGTTTATAGGCTCCCTTTAGGTACTGGAAGGCTGCAATAAGGTCACCCTGCAGCCTTCTTTTCTCCAGGCTGAACAAGCCCAGCTCCCTCAGCCTGACTTCATAGGGGAGGTGCTCCAGTTCGCTGATCATCTTTGTGGCTCTTCAGACAGACCCCTGGGGGACGCTGCTTGTTACCGGCCTCCACCTGGGCCATTGATGACCGATCAACCAATTTCTTATCCATCGAGTGGTTTGGCCCAGTTCCGTGACGAGCGGGGCAGAGGGATCTGCAGATCCGTGCCTCCGGAAAAAAAGGAAACAGGGGACCCCAAAATAATTAAAACAGCGGCACTGATCTGTGGAGAAACAAACTAATTTACTAAGTATATTATTGGAATGCAAGATAACACACTATAATACAATATAATCAGAATTGAAGCTAATAAATCAAATATAATGAGAGAGAGAATGTCTGAAAGGGTGGATAGGCCTCACCACAACGCTGAGGTGAAATGCGCAGTCCAGTTGAGCAGCAGGGAGACGGGAGCAGCGCCCATGACGAAGGGCAGGCGAGAAAAAAAAGAGCACATCAGGTGACCTTGCCATGAGTTAAACCTCCTCTCCCTGACCGCAAGGTCCCCTGGGGAATGTAGTTCTTCTTCTCTTCAGGGCAGGTACCCAGGACTTGAGCACTGACAGTTAAAGTCCCAGTGCCCCATATGATGTTATGATGTGGAATACCGAAAGTCAAAAATCACAAAACCATGACAAGATCACACACTCATTCCTCATGTGATCAAGAATGTCATCCAGGAGGATCTGTTTCATGGTCTTCCCAGGTACAGAGGTGAGATTCACCGGCCTGTAGTTCCCTGGGTCCTCCTTGCTCCCTTCTTGTAAATAGGAGTGACATGAGCCTTCCTCCAATCATCTGGGACCTCATTTGACAGCCACGGCTTTTCAAATATGATGAAGAGCAGCTCGGCAATCACCTCAGCCAGCTCCTTCAGAACCCTGGGCTGCACTCCATCCAGCCCCATAGACTTGACTCCATAGACAAATTCAGTTTCATGAGACCATCTCGGACTTGTTCTACTCTTTCAATGGGGAGGATTTACTGCTCCGGTCCCCACCTAGATGTTTAGGGATGCAGGGCTCAGGGACGTGAGAAGTACTAGAATCTTGGCTGCTAGCAAAGACCGATGCAAAGAACCTCATTCAATACCTCAGCCTTCTCTTCGTCGTTGAAGCCAGTTCTCCTTTTACATTTACCAAAGGAGGTACACTTCGTTTTGGTCTATCTCTTCTGGCCAGTGTACCTGTAGAAAGTCTTCCTATTGTTTTTTTACGTCCCTCGCCAAGTTCAGTTCTGCCTGCGCCTTGGCTTTCCTGATCCCACATCTGTAAGTCTGGATGGCATCCCTGTATTCTTCCCAGGTGACGTGCTCTTGTTTCCAGAGCTTGTACACACCCTTATTTGCCCTCAGTGTGCCCAGCAGATCCTTGCCGAGCCATGCCTGTTTCCTACCTCCTCTGGCTGCTTTCTTATTTAGAAACCAATAGAGGGACAGAGAGTTCTTTTGCTCTCAGGAGGCATACTTGAAGAGTAAATTGCACTGTGGTCAAGAAAACCCAAAATTCTTGTGTTTGTACCAACTTCTAAGCCATTTATTTATGAAGTGACTTTTTTTGATCCTCTCAGTATCCTGTCCTGCCACTGAAGGTATAGAATTAAAGACCATCTGCACGCCCGGTCCATCAACTACCCACCCCAGTCCCCTGAAGTCTTTCTTTATAGTCCTGAGGCCTTACTCAGCCACTTTGTCACTGCCAGCCTGAATTATCAATAAGGGCTAATAATCAGAAGGGCGAATCCGTCCAGGAAGTTTCCTAGAAATGTCCCTGACCTGTGCCCTAGGAAGGCAGCACACCTCCCTATGGTTAGGGTCAGGCTGACATTTAGGGCCTTCCATTCCTCTCAGCAGGGAGTCACCTATGACAACCACCCTTCCATCCTTCTGAGTTGTCTCGCTCCAATTTATAGGAGGGAGATGAGGTTCTTTTAATGTCTGTATACCCAGCGTGAGATTAAGAAACAATGGTTCAAATGTTGGTCCGACCAGTTTATTACAGATCTTAGAGATGGGGAAGGGGAGGACGGACACTATTATGAATTAGGGTAATGGGGAAGGGAAAGAGGGCAATAGGAAAGATAGGAAAGAAGAAGCAAGGAGTCTTTATAGGAAGCAAGAGAGGGATAGTCACTACCATGGATCCAGTGTGACTCATAGTTCAGACTTTGATCTTCAGTAGTGGTGGGTTATTGGGTGTTGTTTTTCTGTTGACGACAATGACAGCAACGACCATGGCAATGATGACCCCTTTTCAATGGTTTCAAAGTGGTCGAGTCAGCTGCCTTTGGAGTGGCAGCTTAAATCCAAATTGGTTGAGTCAGCTCTCCTTGGAGTGGCAGCTTCTGGCTCTGGGATCTCAGCAGGAAACTCCTTTGTTCCTATCTTCCTGGCCTTGCCAGCAGATAAAGAGGGAATAGGGAGGCACCAACTTGTATCTTGCCTTCACAGGATACAATGGCATCATCCCCCACCCTCCCATAGCAAACAGGAGTTATTTGGTCACAGGCTAGATCTTCCAGTCTACCAGTAAACAATCCTGAGCACTATCTTCTGAAGGCAAACAGCTAAAATTGTCCACACAGTGATGTTGATTGCCACACAGCAACATCCATCCACCCGCCACAAGTGGTGTCCCCCAGGGGTTGGTACTGGGGCCCATCTTGTTTAATATCCTTACTGATGACCTAGATGAGGGGATTGAGTGTACTCTCAGTAAGTTTGCAGATGACACCAAGTTGAGAGGTGCCCCGCCTGAGGGTAGGGAGGCCCTTCAGATGGATTGAGATAAGCTGGATCGCTGCGCTGAGGTGAATGGGATGAGGTTCAGCAAGGCCAAGTGCTGTGTCCTGCACTTTGGCCACAACAACCCCATGCAGCACTATAGGCTGGGAGCTGAGTGGCTGGATGACTGTGAAGAGGAAAGGGACCTGGGGTGTTCTTTGAAGCTCAGCTGAACATGAGCTGACAGTGTGCCCAGGTGGCCAAGAGGGCAATGGCATCCTGGCCTGCATTAGAAATAGTGTGGTCAGCAGGAGCAGGGAGGTGATCATCCCCTTCTACTCAGCACTGGTGGGGCTGCACCTCGAGTACTGTGTTCTGTTTTGGGCCTCTCACTACAAGAAAGACAACTAAAAGAATACTACCAATGAATAGAAATCTTTTGGGATTTGGTAGTTACAGTACAGAAGCATCAATCTTTCCCAATATGAAGCCAACTATTTTTTTTTAATTGCAATTGCATAAAATGCCATTTGTGCCACTAAAAGTTCTTTATCTATCACCATTATATTTTCTTCAAAGGACATGGAAATGCATGTTTTATTCCAGATATTGTTACAATTGAAAGCTTTTTCAGGGCAAGAGAGAACACTTTATGTATGCATATGCGTAACATATATGGAGATAATGATTTAGTGTAAGACTAATCGAAGCCATAACAATTTAACCAAAATACAATAAGCATTTACTGTTAAGACTCAAAGTCCAAGGCAATACAGAAAAGCCTCATGACTAAGAAAATTTATTAATCTCTACTCCTTTTTTTTTTTTTTTCTGGAGCTATGCTCATCTTTCCAGCATCCTTATGGACACTATAGACAATGGCTTCAGTCTTCTTCAAGCAGAAGGAAGTGCAAGTAGGAGGGAAGGTCTGTGATGAGTTCTGGGCATCCTGAAGTCCTCTGAAAGTGGTCTCTTTCTGCTCAGTCCTCGAGTTGATCTGGAGATATTTTTATACACAAAGACTACCTCTGTTTTAGGAGAAGAAATATTGCTACCCTAATTAATTATTCAGTTTTCTTTTCCCTTTGATTTGTGCAGCATCCTCTGTTAGGTCTGCCTGTACAGTCAGGTCTCCTTGAATGTGAGCAGACTTCCAAAGTATCTTCTGATATGCTATAACTTCATGAAAAATACTTAGGAATCACAACTGCTGTGAGCATGCAGTAGCCAAGTCTGGGCTGAGGCAGTGCATGAAGTCAGGGATTTATGGAACTTTAAACTGGAGGAAAAAACTTCAGTATAACTTCTATCAGTTTTCTATTTATTCGTCAATTTGTACTCAAACCACTAGACATTCAATTATTATTGCAAGGTCCCTCATTCATTTCAGAATTTCTCTTTTACTTTTGACAAATGATTGATTAATTAAACCCCAAGATTTGGAAATGCCTTGTTAGCTCTGATGACAGCATCTTCATAAGAAGTTGACCTCCAGTCCTTGGAGAGATCTGAACAATGTGGCAATTGGATTCCTGTGACTGGAGTCCTCTGAGCATCTGCCACACACACCTTGCTTTGTCTACAGCCTCACACAGAGCTTCCACTTCTGTACAAGTCTTTCAAGCATAGATAAATAACTCATTGCAGAGATCAGCAGATGGTTTTCATTGTTATTATTCCTATTGGCACCAATAAATGCTTAAATCAGTGAGCAGGCTTAGGAACACTATTTCTTCCTCTATTTCTCATTTTGTTTTGACAATCACTTGAGCATCTCCAGATTCCAGATTTGATTCAGTACGTGATTTATATGTGTCATCAATTTTCTTAGAGAGAGAAGCTTATCTTCTGTGTCAGTTAGTTCCCCTCTGTCATTTCTGAAAGTCTCACAGTTATATTAAGTGTGCCTCTCACACCCTCTTGCTATTTCATAGAATCATAGAATCATAGAATCACTAAGGTTGGAAAAGACCTAAAAGATCACCCAGTCCAACCGTTCACCTATTCCCAATAGCTCCTACTAAACCATGTCCCTCAACGCAACATCCAGTCTTTCCTTGAACACCCCCAGGGTCGGTGATTCCACCACCTCCCAAATTTCAGGTTGTTGTCTGCATTTAGTGTCAGGTAGTATTAAAAAAGTAATCAGAAAAGTAGTGGATGTGGGGTTGTTAGCAATCAATATGCCTTACGTTGCCTATAGAAGACTCAGCTTTTTCAACGGATTATTATCTTCCTATGATTTAACTGTTTTGAAATTTTCCATGCCAAATGTCTGTTTCTGTCCAATAGACATATTTGTTTAGTTTTTAAATCAATTTGTAAGTAGTTTGGTAACAGTAATGAAAGGGAAAAACACATTTCTTTTGTTCACTTAAAAAAAAGATCTAACTTTTTTTCAGAAGTTCCTTTATGTATGAAACGACTTGTGTTTTGGCAGCCATGTACCTTTTTCTCTCTCTGGAAAAATCTGCTCAGATTTGGCCTTTGAAAAGCCACAGTTCACTTTATCCTATAGATATCCTCTTACACAGCTTTCCACAACATCTCCACAGCTGTGACAAGTCCAGCATGTGGCTGCATGAGCTGCATAAAAATATGCTTAAAATAGCAGTAGCAATAACTGTGCAAAGTCCAGACCTTATGGACCTTTTCTCTATGGTGTAGTTGGTAACAACTTTCTTGCTGGGTCCAAGAAATCTGGAGGAAGAAACTAATTTATTCACACTCCAAAGGGTTAAAATCTGGTCTGGATAATGAGAGAAAGTAGCAGAGACCGAAGAGAAACAATTGTGAGGAATGTATGACTGGAAGAAAGGAGGGGAATACTGTGAATTCCTGGGAAAAAGTTTGAAGGTGAAAGTGGAGGAGAACCAAAGGCTGCGAACATCAGGAAAGCCTTGAATAAAAGACTAGTTTGCACAATGTTTTTACTGTTTGTTAAAAAGTCTGGCCACTCCAGATTCAGTCTTGCTAAAAGGGAAGTTTGCAACACTTAGAAGTTAAAATACGATTGTGTGTTCAGGAGGTGATCTCTGCCATTTAAATGGTGTGAAAAGAGCTGTTCAGACTAGGAGCCTTTCCCTTTTATTACAAATGAATTGAAACTGGAGGAATGGGACTGTCTGCATGGACTGTGATGAGGCTTCAGTGGCAGAGTAGGGAAAGAAATGCAATGGAGACACTCTCTTACAATGGGCAAGATAAAATTAAGCTTAAAGAGAATAGGAAGAACACAGTATGCAAGCAGAAAACTCTTGCCAGAGTCTGAATTTGATAGAAAGTTGATCCCAACTGCACAGCTTGTGGCTGTATTGATATTTCATTCTTGCATCAGTTGTAACTGTGAAAGCACAAAGATATTTGGACAAACTTACTTCATTCATACTTGTTATCAGGAAAAATTAGCTGAGGAAAAATAGCACACTAATGGAATCAGGATTCAATTTTCCAGTACCTTTGCTAGCTCAAGTATTTCAACTTAGTATTGCACAGTGCTCAGTATAATCCATTTTTCTTGAGTTCCTTATTTTCTTTCCTGTTGTCAAACCTATGTGAATCTCTGCTATTGCTAAGTGCTCATTACCTTGAGTGACAGAACTGGTAAACTTCTGGTTGCTACAGTTTACTTTCTGAAAAATCTAGAGGCTTCTACACACTCTGCACACAAATATATTGAAAGAACATTTTTCAAGATTGAAAAAACACTGTGCCTGAAAAGGTTGCTAAAAACCAGAGTAAAAACTGCCTGCACTGAGGTGAACTAACAACGTGAGTGATTTTTGCTGAAATACGCCAATATAAATTTGATCTGTGGAAGAATAGCATTTCAGCCTAATAAGAAACATGACCATAAAACATGCAGTGATTATATATGCTACTAAGTTCCACTTAGAAAAAAAAAAGATTTACAGATTATTTTGTAGATCTCAGGTGTTCGGTGGTGGATCAGAATAGGTACTTAAATAGTGCTGTGATTCTAAATTAAAAATAAAATAAAATAAAATTAAATTAAAAAAAAAAAAAAAAAAAAACAAGGAGAAAACAAGTGAAGAATTTAATTTTCTATCCACTGATTATCCCTCAAGTCTGCACTCCACAAGCAAAAGATTTTGTACAAGCACAGTAAACCAGTTGAGGTCCAAACTGATAATTGGATGTTGAATAAGGCATGGTTGGTTTGATTCATTTGTTTTGTTCTTGCTGTACTTTTTTGTTTTTGAGGAGTACTGAAAAGTAATCGGTGAGGTGATAGCACACAGATGTGAAACCCAAACTGACATTGTCAGCATGGATGCGGTAATGCAGCTGCTTCCTGCCTTTGAGAAAGGTCAGAAAAACATGCAGAGGGCTCACACAGCACGTAGGCACAGATGAGGATTAGGCGCTGCTTGTGTAGGAGTGTAAGTACAGTGCAGAGGAAAATAGAACATGCAAGCACTAAATGCATGAGGAGAAACACTATCTCTGACAAGTGATGTCAGCTGTAACTCACATTGGCATGTCAGACCAGCAAGTCAAACCTCACTGCATTCATGAATTGAAAAGTGCTGGCTCACCTCTGTGAAAATTCCACAGGAAAGCAGAGGCAGGGCTCTGAAGGCCTCACCTAAACCCCACGGAGTTCAATCAATGCTCATTTACTTTGGTGTGCCTTGAATTAGATCTTAACATGTCTCTCATGTCTTGTGTGATCCTGTGTTGTCCAGCAGGCTGGAGTGGGAAATCCCTGAGATGGGTGTTACTTATTTTCTGGGTCTTTACATTGTGCCATGTGTATTTTAAGTCTTCTTTCATGGAATCATAGGATCATCAAGGTTGCAAAAGACCTCAAAGATCATCTAGTTCAACCATCCACTCATCTCCACTAAATCATATCCCTCGGTATAACATCTAAACATTTCTTGAACACATCCAGGGAGAGTGACTCAACCACCTCCCTGGACAGCCTATTCCAGCACCTGACCGCTTTTTCTAAAAAATTATTCCTAGTGTCCAACCTGAACCTCCACAGATGTAACTGGAGGCCATACCCCCTAGTCCCATTGCTGGTTATCTGGGATAAGAGGCTGACCCTCATCTTGCCACTGTCTCCCTTCAGGTAGTTGTAGAGAGCAATAAGGTCTCCCCTGTACCTCCTCTTCTCCATACTGAACAATCCCAGCTCCCTCAGTCACACCTCATAAGACCTGGGCTCCAAACCCTTCACCAGATTCTCTGTATACTCTTCAGGGCCTCATTGCCTTTCTTGTACTTTCTTGTACTGAACACAGTACTTGAGGTGTGGCCTCATCAGTGCTGAGTACAGTGGGATGATTGTCTCCCTTCTCTTGCTGGCAACATTAATTCTGATATAAGCCAGGATGGCACTGGTCTTCTTGGTTACCTGTGCATACTGCTTGTCTAATTCATTTAAGCAAAGAAGGACTTTAATTAGGGACACAGAACCATAGAATTGATTAGGTTGGAAAAGACCTTAAAGATCACAGAGTCCAACCATGACCTAGCCATACTACCCTAACTCTAACAACCCTCTGCTAAATCATGTCACTGAGCACCACATCCAAATGTTTTTTAAACACATCCAAGGATGGTGACTCAACCACCTCCATGGGGAGCCTATTCCAGTGCTTAACCACCATTTCTGTTGTTGTGCAATTCCAAGGTCACAGCCTGAACCAATGGGTGAGCTATGTGAGTATGCAAGTGCCTGGAGCGGGCAGGAGGGGGGTTTTAGAGTCACCCCTTCTGTCTCCACGATACTTCCCATGACATCTGAATCTGTGTGGGTCCCCTTGTGAGGGTCACATTCCTCAGCTCGTCCCTTTCTCCAAACTGTTACTGGGAGGGGTGAGTTAATTCCTCTTGGATTTTTCATATAGCGCTTATTACTCAAAGGTTCTGACATTACCTTCGTTTGCTCTACATCTGTGAAGAAATTTTTCCTGATATCCTAAACCTCCTGTGGCACAACTTAAGGTCATTTCCCCTTGTTCTGTCACCTGTCACCAGTGAGACCAACTCCGCTCTCACTGTAAGCACCTTTCAGATACTGGAAGAGAGCAATAAGGTCTTCCCTCAGCCTCCTTCTCCCCAGACTGAACAGCCCCTGTTCCTTTAGTCTTTCCTTGTAGGGCATATTTTCTATGCCCTTCACAAGCCTTGTTGCCCTTCTTTAGACTTGCTCCACCACCTCAATGTCCTTTCTGTATTGAGGTGCCCAAAACTGAACACAGTACTTAAGGTGAGGCCTCATCAGTGCCAAGTAAGGGGCAGGATGACTTCCCTAGTCCTGTCCACCACACCATTCAAGCCAGGATGCCATTGGCTTTTTTGTCCACCTGGGCACACTGCTGGCTCATATTTAGCCGACTGTCCATCAGTACACCAAGGTCCCTTTCCATCAGGTAGCTTTCCACCCACTCCTCTCCAAGCCTGTAGGGTCGACTGGGGTTGTTGTGACCAAAATGCAGAACCTGACACTTGGCCCTATTGAAACTCACACAGTTAACCTTGGCCCATCAATTCAGTCTATCCAGGTCTCTCTGTAGTGCCCTTCTCCCCTCAGGCAGATCAACACTCCCTCCCAACTTGGTGTCGTCTGCAAACTTACTGAGGACGCACACGATCCCCTTATCAAGATTGTTAATAAAGATGTTAAATAGAAACGGCCCAGTACTGAGCCCTGGGGGACACCGTTTGTGACCGGCCACCAGATGGATTTAACTACATTGACCAAAACTCTTTGGGCCCAACCATCCATCCAGTGTTTCACCCAACAGAGCATACACCCATCCAGACCATGGGCAGCCAGCTTATCCACGAGAATGTTGTGGGGGACAGTGTCAAAGGCTTCACTGAAGTCCAGGTAGACCACATCAACAGCTTTACATTCATTCACTCAGTGGCTCACCTTGTCATAGAATGAAATCAGGTTTGTCAAACAGGATCTATTCATAAACCCATGCTGACTGGGCCTGATCCCCTGGTTGATCTTTAACTGGTCCATGATGGCACCTGAGATTATCCATTCCATAACCTTCCCGGGCCCCGAGGAGAGTGATAGGTCTGTAGCTACCAGGATCATCTTTCTGTCTGTTTTTGAAGATGGGTGTCACATTTGCCAATCTCCAATCCGCTGGGACATCCCTGGTTAGCCAGGAATGCCGAAGAATGATGGAGAGTGTCTTGGCACCCACATCTGCTAAAAACCCTCAGCACTCCAGGGTGCAATCCATCTAGTCCCATGAACTTGTGAGTATCCAGTTTTTGCAGCAGGTCCAAAACCATCTCACTGTGGATCACACAGGGCCTGTTCTGTTCCCCATCCCTATCAACCAGCGCAGGGGCTCTGTTCCCAGGGAGTAACGAGTCTTACTATTAAAGACTGGGGCAAAGAAGGCATTAAGTACCTCAGCCTTACCCTGATCCTTAGTCACCAAGTTGCCCTCAGTGTCCAACAATGGATGGAGATTCTCCCTAGCCCTCCTCTTGCTGCTGATCACAGAATCATAGAATCATAGAATCACAAGGTTGGAAACGACCTATAAGATCATCTAGTCCAACTGTCTCCTCACCACCATTGCCACCACAAGCACTAAACCGTATCACGCAGCATGTCACCTAGACGCCTCTTGAACACTGAGAGGGATGGCGACTCCACCACCTCCCTGTGCAGGCCATTCCCGTGCCTGACCACTGTCTGAGAGAAAAAGTTCTTCCTTATATCTAAGCTAAACCTCCTCTGATACAACTTGCGGCCATTACCCCGTGTCCTGCTCGTTGCCTGGGAGAAGAGGCCAAACCCCTCTTCACCACAACTTCCCTCCAGGAGGTTGTAGAGTGCAATGAGGTCTCCTCTGAGCCTCCTCTTCTCCAGACTGAACAATCCCAGCTCCCTCAGCTGCTCCTCATAAGACTTGTGTTCCAGACCCCTCACCAGTTTCGTTGCCCTTCTCTGGACACGCTCCAGGACCTCAACATCTTTCCTGTAGTGAGGAGCCCAAAACTGAACACAGTACTTGAGATGCGGCCTCACCAGTGCTGAGTAGAGGGAGATGATCACCTCCCTGCTCCTGCTGGCCATACTATTTCTAATGCAGGCCAGGATGCCATTGTCCCTGTCCAGGCTACGGGCAGCCAGTTTCCCCAGAAGAAGCCTGTGAGGGACTGTGTCAAAGGCTTTGCTGAAGTCTAGGAAGATTACATCAACAGCCCTTCCCTCATCTACCAGACTAGTCACCCAGTCATAGAAGGAGATGAGGTTGCTCAAGCACAACCTGCCTTTCACAAACCTGTACTGGCTGGGCCTGATCCCCTGGACACTGAGTACGTGCTGTGCAATCTCATCCAAGATGATTTGCTCCATAACCTTCCCTGGTACTGAGGTCAGGCTAACAGGCCTATAGTTCCCTGGATCCTCCTTACGGCCCTTCTTGTAAGATGGGAGTCACATCAGCAAGCCTCCAATCCTCTGGGACCTCACCAGTTAACCAGGAGTGTTGATAGATGGCCAAGAGGGGCTCAGCAATCACGCCTGCTAGCTCCCTCAGCATCCGAGGGTGCAGCCCATCCGGTCCCATGGACTTGTGACAGTCCAGACGGAGGAGGAGCTTTCTGACTGTTTCCACCGGAATTGCTGGGGGCACATTCTGTGCAGCGTCCCAGACTTCCAGATCAGGGCATAAAAAGCCCAGAGGATAACTGGTCTGGCTGTTAAAGACAGATGTAAAGAAGGCATTGAGGACCTCAGCCCTCTCCTTGTCTTCAGTGACCACATTCCCTGCTGCATCAAGTAGAGGATGAGAATTATCTTTGGTTCTTCTTTTGCTGTTGATATATTTATAAAAGGATTTTTTTTATCTTTTACTGCAGAGGCCAACCTGAGCTCAAGTTGGGCTTTTGCCTTCCTAACTTCCTCCCTGCATACCTTAGCTACTTCTTTGTAATCTCCCCAAGCAGCCTGTCCCTTCTTCCACAGGATGTAGACTCTTTTTCTCCTTGAGTCTCAACAGTAGTTCCTGGCTCATCCACACTGGTCGTCTTCCCCTGCGGCTTGCCTTACGGCACTCAGGGACAGCCTGTTCTTGTGCCTTTAAGATTTCGGTCTTGAGGAGCGTCCAGGCTTCCTGGGCCCCTTTACCCTTGAGAAGCGACTCCCAAGGGACCCGTGCTACAAGTGCTTATCCACCCGATGGATAAGCAATTGGTTGAAAGGCCGCAGACAGAGGGTGGTGGTCAATGGCTCTATGTCCAGGTGGAGGCCGGTAACAAGTGGTGTCCCCCAAGGGTCTGTCTTGGGACCGGTGCTCTTTAACATCTTTATTAATGACATCGATGAGGGAATTGAGTGCACCCTCAGCAAGTTTGCTGACGACACCAAGCTGAGTGGTGCGGTTGATACGGTGGAAGGAAGGGATGCCATTCAGAGGGACCTCGACAGGCTGGAGGGCTGGGCTCGGGTGAACCTGATGAGGTTCAACACGGCAAAGTGCAAGGTTTTGCATTTGGGCCGGAAGAACCCCAGGCACCTGTACAGGCTGGGAGGAGCGGTCCTTGAGAGCAGCTCGGCAGAGAAGGACCTGGGGGTCCTGATGGACGAGAGACTGAACATGAGCCAGCAGTGCGCTCTGGCAGCTCGAAAGGCAAATGGGATCCTGGGCTCCATCAGGAGAGGGGTGGCCAGCAGGGACAGGGAGGTGATTGTCCCTCTCTACTCGGCTCTTGTGAGGCCCCATCTGGAATACTGTGTCCAGGTGTGGAGCCCTCAGTACAAGAAAGACATTGAGATTTTGGAAAGGGTCCAGAGGAGGGCAACTAAGATGATCAGGGGGCTGGAGCACCTCCCCTATGAGGACAGGCTGAGGGAGTTGGGCTTGTTCAGCCTGGAGAAGAGAAGGCTGCGGGGCGACCTCATTGCAGCCTATCAATACCTGAAGGGAACCTACACCCAGGAGGGGAGTAAACTCTTCAAAAGGGCTGATAACAGCAGGACTAGGGGAAATGGTTTTAAGTTGAAGGAGGGAAGATTTAGGTTGGATGTTAGGGGGAAGTTCTTTACTAGGAGAGTGGTTAGGCCCTGGAACGGGCTGCCCAGGGAGGTTGTGGATGCCCCGTCCTTGGACGTGTTTAAGGCCAGGTTGGACGGGGTCCTGGGCAACCTGATCTGAATGTGTATGTTTGGTGGCCCTGCTAGGCAGGGGGGTTGGAACTACATGGTCCTTGGGGTCCCTTCCAACCCGGGTGATTCTGTGATTCTGTGATTCTGTGATTCTGTGATTCTGTTACCAGCCCGTTAACGGGTACCCCGACACTTATCACTCTCTTCACAGTGATAACAAGCCTCCTTCCTATGTAGTTCCGTGAAGGGGTGACTTACGATTTCTTCTCGTTAAAACAGCCCACGTGCTCCACACACCCTCACGGCTCCTCTCCGTCCCTGAGGCTTTTTCTAAGCAGGGGGGCGGGAATGCAGAGCCGTTGCCCTGGCAACGCCCACTTCACGTCAGCCTCTCTCGCGAGAGCTACCGGGCTGCTCTGTTATCTCGTGATTCCCTGGATGAAGGAACCGAAGGAATCGAATGAACCTCCCCCCCTCCCTGCACTTTACGGTCAGTTGCTGCTGTTCTGGCTGTTGGAAATATCCAAATAATTTATCAGAATGGTATCTCTGATAAAGCAGATTTTATTCAATCAGCAATTGCAACGGCAGGCCTCCTGCAAGCAGGAGAGCGCACAGAAAACATTGTTACATCTTTTATGTCCTGTTGCCGGACGCTTATCTCTTTTTCCCCTAGTTCCTTGTTGGCTGAGTACTTCGGGTTCGCAAGCTTCACTAAATATATGAATACTGGACAAACTTAAATCCTCACTTTAATTTTTCAGTTAACTTCTGACACTCACTTCAAAGTTGATCATTTTTTCTGCATATCTGCTTGTCTTCCCTTCCACAGAGATAAGCTAGGAAGGAGAATAGAGGGGAGTATCTTGATGCCTGCCTATTAAACCCAACCTTCCCACCGAGAGAGGCAGTCTGGCCTTGTGTAGAGGCCCCAACTTCTTTGATATTTGTTAAATCTGTTTTTCTTTTGTTGGGAGTTTCTTATCCTAACAGAACAACCCTACAGTATGTTCTCTAGTTCCTAACACTATACCCACATTGTTTGGAACATTTAAAAACTATTGCAGTTTTGCAAGAAAGAATTAATTATGTAATTCAGCAATTATGTTTCTAAAACATGCTGCTAACATATACAGTATTCCTACTTTTTACATCAACTATTTCTAAGGATAAGTTACAGAATACAAATACATGATGTTCTACTTCTTCAAATTAATTGCCCTTTTAAATATCTAATGCAGAAACAACGTTCCATTCCCACAGGGCTGGGACAGATCCGAAGCAGCGAACCTTGGTGATTAACATAGTGTTGATTACATAGACATCCCACAAGAAATGTAACCTATTTAAGATGTGTCACCTTTTTTAATATCTAGGCTTCTCCCAGGCTTCAACAGAAAGGAAGGGCAAAATAGTTCCTCGTTTTGATGCATTGATTGGGCTTCTGGCTTCTAGTGAAACAGGGGGCTCAAAAGTGTTCAGTCAATGCACATTTCATACTGAAGCTTGAGAGATTAAGGCAGCAATGGAATTCTCTGGTTATGATCTGAACTAAAAAGCTCAAGAAAAGGGAATGGTGTTTTGAAAATTCATTGACTCTTAGAGGAAAGGGATAGATGAAATTAGAGTCCCTGAGTGCTTTCTGTCCCTCGACAGCCACAGATGAAATACAAAATGATAGCCTGTGGATATATAATCTTTTTTTTTTTTTTCTGTATTAATGAAAGTTTGCCCTCTATAAAGATCTTTTTTCTTTTACATTTCAGCAAGCATTGCATTATTTTATTGTTTTCAGCTGCTGATGTGGCAATCTCATCTTGTTAGCCTTCTGGATATATTAGCATCCTTACAATGCCATTTCCCTCTTGTGAGAAAATTGCCAAGAAAAAATTACTCCTTTAACTCTTGCTGTATTGACCAAAATGTGTATTTCTTCTTGTCATATGCATTAACTTTCCATCTGTTTTGAATGACTTTGCCTTACAATCTGGATCAAAGACATCAGCCCATTTCATGGAGGTAACAAAAAGCCATCCAGCAATACAACGGTACAGATAGTGGTACTTTAGAAGAGTAACAACTACAGTTTTGATTTGATTCCTGTTTTGTTTTACTTGTTTATTTGTTTATTTATTTGGAACTGTTTTTTTTTCCCTGATTTTAAAGACCATCCCTGGGTGAGTCAGACTGATCTGTTTGATTATGAGCATATACAAAGTTAGAGTTTCTCCCCTCCTCCATAATATTAGACTTGGTTTCTTTCCTTTTTCTTTCTTTTTTTTTTTTTTTTTTTTTTTTTTGTTACTCTTTTTCTTTTATTTCAAATGATGCAGTTTTATACTGCCAGTATAATCTGTTCCAAATAATGATTGCCTTCTTATTAATTTTTCTCAAGTACTTATGGAGCACAATAAAATTACAGCACATTTAAATTCATTACATTAAATTTCATTATTTACCTTCCATTTAAATCATTTAGCAGAATTGGAAGTACTAAACTTCTAGCACCACTTACAGCTTTGTAGCTAAAGCGAAGCTATTCATACAACTATTTCAATGAACAGAACCGTCTTATTCAAAACAGAAACCAGCATGGTAACCCATTACCCTTCTCTGTCCCTGCTCCTTCAAGGAGTGCAGATGAGCAGTCTGCACAGCTTGGCATACAGAGAGAGATCAGCAGGGAGGAGGAGTGAAGTGGGTTGTAGGAAAGTCAGAGTAGACATTCATAAAAAAACAGGTGAGAAGGTAGAGGTAAGAACAGAAATGATCAAGAGATAACTAACAAAGTGCCAGAGAGAACAAAGGCAGGAAGGAGAAAATCAAGGAGGATGATAAACAGACATGTAAGGGAGAAAAGAGAAAGAAAGGAAGATAAGGTGACTGATGTAAGCACCAAGGAGAAAAGTAATCAACATATTAATCATGATATGTCTTACTTATTGAATCCTAAGGAGCACTCTCTGTTCTCTATCATACAAACACCCTGGAGTCGACTGGAATTGTAAAGGGAATAGGATAGAATATCGATCAAATCCACAACACCATAGTATCTGAGACCGTGATCTTATGATGCAGGAAAGTCTAGTTTCCTGTTCCCAGTACCTAATCAAACTGATGGAGATGCAAGGAGCTGCTGATTACATGTAAGCTTTCTTTGAGTGCAGAACTTCTGGTGTGTTAACTTTCTGGCATTAAAAGGCTTTATCATGTGTCATCAGTTCTCCCACAACTAACATAGAGTTTGTATTACATGCTTTGGCTAATTCAGTGGAATTATGCTCTTGTGTTTAGAATCAAATTTATAGTGCTGTTCAGAACTATAGAGGGCATAGATTTGGTAATAAATGGTCTCACTACACTGCACATGTTGTCATAAGCAGAAAGGAAGGTTCCATTTACCTACAGCTACGTATTTACTGTTAATCCACTTAAAATATTAACAGTCAAAATTATTAGCCCAGTTAAAAAGTCTATATTCTTTGCTCAAAATAACTGAGATTTCTCATCAATAACACTCTTTAAATTGTTACATAGGAAAAAACCCTTTATAGTATGTGTGACATTTACCTGGAATAATGCTTGTCCTTTCAGTGTCACCTGCACTCTAATGTCAAATTACATCTTCCCTCAGCAGTAAGAAGAGTTTTTGAAAGATACAGACATTTCTAGGATTTACCAAGAGAAGTACAAGAGATCATCTTCCCCCACTTTGCTACAGGGAACACAGTACTGATGTCAAGACTTTCTTCTTTGGGTTATTTCACAGAATCACAGAACGGCCTGAGTTGAAAAGGACCACAGTGATCATCTAGTTTCAACCCCTCTGCTATGTGCAGGGTCACCAACCACCAAACCAGGCTGCTCAGAGCTACATCCAGCCCAGCCTTGAATGTCTCCAGGGATGGGGCATCCACAATCTCCTTGGGCAACCTGTTCCAGTGCGTCACCACCCTCTTTGTAAAAAACTTCCTCCTAATATCTAACCTAAACCTCCTCTGTCTCAGTTTAAAACCCCTTGTCCTACCACTATCCACCCTCATAAATAGTCGTTCTTCCTCCTGTTCATATGCTCCCTTCAAGTACTGGAAGGCCACAGTGAGGTCTCTCCAGAGCCTTCTCTTCTCCAAGCTAAACAAGCCCAGTTCCCTCAACTTTTCCTCACAGGAGAGGTGCTCCAGCCCTCTGATCATCTTACTGGCCCTCCTCTGGAGCTGTACCAAGAGCTCTGTGTCTTTCTTGTGCTGGGGGCCCCAGGCCTGGACGCAGTGCTCCAGATGGGGCCTCACAAGAGCTGAGTAGAGGGGAACAATCACCTCCCTCTCCCTGCTGGCCACTCCTCTTTTAATGCAGCCCAGAACATAGTTGGCATTCTAGGCTGCAATTTGCTTGGTGTAAATTCACATGTTTTGCTAACAAGACCCATCTGCATCTCCTTTGTTCCCAGATGAGATGTGAAAGCTGCATAACAGCCTTTCCCTGATCCATTCATGCAAAAGGCTGGTGCTTGGCCCATGATGACCATTTAGGTTTGGCAGGTTTACATGTGGTAGCTCCAGAGATGAATATACAAGAAGCCATTTAAACACAGTTATCAAAGCAAGCTGAGACCAGATAGAGCCAAGAAAATTGGAAAAAATCCTGAAACTCTGAGCTGTCAGGTCAACACGAAGCCTGCAGACAGTTACTAATAATTGCATAAGTTATATCTAGTAGGGCACAACTTCAGAATTGTGAATTCATTTGAAGCTATCTGCAAAATTCTAAGATGTTCTGTAAATTTACTTACAGTATTGGTCACTTAAAATGTGATCAATAGGAGGTTCCTTTTGCTTTCTGGCTGACAAATCAGCTGTGCTTTGTATTTATGGACTGAGAAACCTGGCTCCCAGTGAGTGATGTTTAAAATTGTGGAGATCTGAACTTATATGAGGAAATGTTCCTGATGTATCTTTTTTTCTCTGTAAAGCATTTAGTTTAGCCTACCCTGCAGAAATCACAAACGGTATTAGTTCCATCTCAGTTATTGCAGTTGGGTTCTGTTAGAATCTAAATTTATTTCACAGCAGCGTGTATTTATGCTGTTATGCTATTGTTAACACCTGATTGCTGAAAGTACCAGGCTTAGGAAAGCATCACTGGCAATTTCAGTGGGTGCCCTGAATGATGGCTTCAGTCTCTGCAGAAAAATAGCGGATGGGGAAACAAAACCCCACGAGAGAAGTGCTAAAAGCATCTGTATGCTTACCTTTATCTAGCTGTAAATTTTGGCTTAAAACCTCCCAAACCTTTTCCTTCCCCTCCTTTTTTAGATTTTTTTTTTTTTTTTTTTTTTTTTTTTTTTTTTTTTTTTTTT
>NW_024962262.1:26060734-26083169 GCF_019238085.1 Lagopus leucura
TTTTTTTTTTTTTGTGTGTGTGTGTGTGTGTGTGTGTGTGTGTCTGCCAAGCATGAATAAAGAGCTCATTTCAGAGCTCAGCAGATGGTGTTCCTCATTGTTATTCCTGTTGGTACCCAGGGATGCCTGAGTCCATGGGCACAAGAACGTTTTCGCCCACTGCTTTGTAGTTTCACTTTGACTTCAATATCTATGTTTCCATATTGTCAGCATAAATTGTGATGCATCTTAATAATACTTGACATCAAGTATTCTCCTTGAAAGCTTTGAAGTTGTAATACATAACTATCTGTTAACAGAGTACTCATATGACATTCTGAGTTTGCCTGCAGAGTTTTTAGGTGATCCTTATAATCTAGTGAAGAAGGCTGAATCACTCTATAGGGTTTATATAGCAAGGTTTTCATAGACTAGAGGGTGGCTCCAGGGGTGCACCCCTACAAGCAGGCCTCAGTCCTTGTTCCCTTGCAATCGCTCAATTGGAGGAGATAGAAAAGTGTCAATGAGTGGAAATGTTTTTAGATTGCTTTTAGTTTCTCACTGCCCTAGTTTGTTATTAGTAGGCAATATATTACATTAATCTTCCTATGCTGAATCTGTTTTGCCTGTGAAGGGGTGAATGATCTCACATCCATTTTAGGGAAAGAGAAATTTGTGTTTTTTTCCTATGTGACTTGCACAAGAGAATTTAAGTTAATTTGAATGCAAAGTTTTTGTTGCCTATGATTTTGTGTCCTCTCTTAGTTTTGAAAAAGTGTATTTAAATTTTGGATTCTGCTGATTCATTATTGGCTTCATTTTGGTGTCTTCATAACTGCAGTTATAATACTTTCACCTGTGAAAGAAATGTGCCTTTCTCTCCCACACAAAATAAGCCAGGTACGCCAGGATTCTGCAGAGGTTTATAGACACTCAAAATAGCTGCTAAAAGCAATTACTGCTTACAGAAAATGATGCCGTTACTTCAAAGAATTATTCAAAACAGAGGGATACCACAAATCCTGTCACTTTTTGGAGGAATGTTATGCTGACTTTCTGCCTAGACTTAACGTTATTAAAGAGGGCTAAGTCTGCTTACCTAGCCTTGGATATGTAAGAGAATTTTTCACCGGCTGGAGGCAGGCAGAAGTACGTCTTCAATAGATTGCAGGTTATCTGTATGACTGTGTAAGTACACATCTGTATTATGACATCTAAATTCCCAGTATAGTCAATGCAGATACTGATCTGAATTGTTACACAAAAAACCTAACTAATACCATATGCAGTATTCCTAAAGATATCCATGACATCCATATTAACAGCTGTATTGCTCTGCATAAGTTGCCTGTAAGACAGAGATAGTAATAGGTCTGAAAATCAATCTGCTGATGGTTTTGGAGACCTCCAATAACTAGTATCCCAGGGAGAAAAATCTTTTCCTCTTTCTCTTGTCGTGTAGCAGTGTATGATATGTGGGAAGCTATGGACACACACGTTAATACATCAATAATGGAAACTACTGAACAGATACACTGACAGCTTCATCCACTAAATGAGGAAGAATTTGTTCCTTAAAAGTATTAAGAGATTCAATACTGGATTGTAATGCATGTGTAGAAAGATGTTACACTAAATGGCATAAAATCTTCATCCAGGATTTTCTTAATATGTTTTTCAATTTGAGTTTGTATTTTTGTGTTTGCAGTTTGGCTTTACAGCTCTGCAAGTCATTTTTTGTGGACGATACAATAGGCCTAAGCTTCAAATGCTTATCCATGGGCATATTTTACTGAGAGAGACTAGGAAAACATGAGCAAATGAGGTATATTTTGGACCTGATTTATATATCATACATCTACTAATAAAACTTTAAACTCACTTTACTGTCTGCAGGGCAATAGCTGTGAGAGTGAAGCAGAAATCAGAGTAAATTGGGAATGAAATCTTAGATACGGTCAGAGGAATATTTGCCGCTAGGGTGAGCTGGGTTGGGATTTCACACATGGACTGATAAACTACAATAAAAGTAGCAGACAGAGTCTGAGTGCACTGTCATACTTCATCAAAGGGACAAAATTGAATTTTCCCTGCCTTTTCAAATTTTTAAATGATTTAGAAGTAATTTTTCAGCAGGTTTAGATTGTTGAACCCCCTATTCATTTTCCTGTAAGCAGATCTCTAGTTATGCTTTTGTATTAAACGATAAAAAGGAGTCCTAGAAGTCTGGAATGAAAGTACTAGGTTGCCTATAATAATTATACATCATATACAGAGAAAGTAACAAAGGAAGATAAGATAATAATTCTTGGGCTTGTTTCCTTTAGGAAATGATAGATCACAAGAGATTATAAAAGTCTAATCATCGTAAGTTATGCAAATGAACTCCAATATTCCTCCAATATTCCAATTTTTTCTTTCACTACACTAAACGATATTATTACATTTTTATTGAGAACATCATATCTGCTTGTTTTTAAAGGTGATGATTTTAATAATCTAAGAACCATGGAGATATTAAATATATATAGTAATCAGTTCCTTTCTTTGCTTTAATTCAGATATTACTCAACATTGTAACAAACCATATGCAACTGTGAAAAGGGATTTTGATTATCACATATGTTCTATATATAGTGTGGCATTACAGACTGATTCAAATGCAATAGCAGAGGTGGTCTACAGGACCTGATTATTATAATGCAATTCATTATTCATAATTGAAATGAGTGCCCATGTGGCTAAAACATTTACCATCTGGGGTTCATTTCTACTCTAAAAGTAAGTGGAAAAATTTGCAAATCTTTGCATTTGGAAATGACAGCTACATTCTACACCATTATTTGCCTTCAAGCTTTGTTTCATTACCTGCTCAAATCTTTGTTCCAGGTTCTGTCACATTTTCAACAATATAGAGTGCTTGTTTTAAAGATGCCAGGCTGGGCACAGGTAGTTATGAATCATGATACCAGATAGAGTAAAGGCAAAATAATTTTGTGTTAATTTTTTTTTTTTTTAATTTCAATGTTGGAATAGGCAAATGGAAGCCAAGTTTCCTAAAAACTAAGGACAAACTTTGAAATATTTCACTGTAATATGTATTTATGCATAGGTATGTATGTATGTATGTAACCATGCGTATATATTTATGCATTCCCTGAAGAATTTGGGTCTGTTCAGCTTTGAGCTGGGTCTGTTCAGCCTTGAGAAAAGAAGATTGAGAGGTGCTCTGATTAATGTTTATAAATATCTTATGTGTGGGACTCAAAGAGACATGGCCAACCTCTTTCAGTGGTCTGTGGGGACAGGACAAGGGAAGATAGACATAAACTTGAGCATAAGAAGTTCTGTACCAATATGCAAAAGAACTTCTTCACAGTGAGGGTGACAGAGAAGTGGAACAGGCTGCCCAGGGAGGTTGTGGATTCTTCTTCTCTAGAGATATTCAAGACCCACATGGACACCAACCTGTGCAGCCAGCTGTAGGGGGCCTGCTTTGCAGGAGGGTTGGATTTAATGATCTCCAGGGGTCCCTTCCAATCCCTACAATTCTGTGATTCTTTGAATGCAATTGCTGGTTTTAAGACTATATTATTTTTAAAAACTTCAGAGAGTTTTTATTTTTCAGACTTGGGAATGTTTAGATATTTATCCTGTGTTTGCATTATGTGCAACAGAGCTCCCTACAGGCTCTGAATTAGTGAGTGTTAAATAGAACAATCCTTTCATTCCTCCTGCCTGCAGAGAGTAATTTGTGAGCAAGGAATTAAAAGTCTGGGTTCTAATATAACAGCTGGCAATTCAACACTGTGTTTCATTCATTCAATTAAACTACACAGTACGATTTTAGATTTGGTCCAAGTTCCATTCTGAAAGAATATGAGACTTTCACTGAGAGTTTGATGTAATTCTCAGTGACTTGCAGCTATCAAATAAATTCCAGCTACCATAGCCCTAGAAGATTTATGACCTTCACTATAAACTTGACTACAGCTGTTAAGTCCAGAGTTCTAGAGGACTGAAGATCTGACACTCACTAAGTTGATGGGTTGCATTTGTCAAGCTGACTAATCTCATATGGGATTGCTGTGAAACATTCTTCAAAGGCCTGTTAGAAAGATGCTGGATGTCAGATGTGAAACAGATCTTTCATCACTGCAGATAACCAGACCAGTATCAGACACATAGTAGCAAAATACTCTGACTTAACAGCTTAAAAAATTGGATGGTACAAGAGCAACAAAACTTATTTTTTCTTTCACTACACAAACTGAGATGATGTACATCAGGATACACTGCAGAGTCTTTCCTTCACTTGTGGGTCAATAATGGATTTAGGTAAAATGATTGCATGTCTTTCTGTTCCAGTTGGTCTTCCAAGGTCCACTTATTTGTATGGGCTCAATATTAATCAGTCCAAAGAATTACTTTCCATATATTCACCTGAAACAAATAATCAAAACCCATCAACTGGCATTGCTATTGCATATTATTTTTCTAGATGATACTTCTTTTCTTTTACTTGTTTTCACCTTATTTCTTTTTGTCCTGCTTTGTTATGCTTTTGAGACATTCAAAAGCGTAAGTCTAAACTGACTACATGGACATTCCATTTCTTTTTCCAACATGTTTTTATAAATATATCAGGATAAGATCCAGGAACTCAACTGCAAAATAATCTCCCCCCCCCCCAAATCCCCGATGTTTCAAATAAAAACTCTTCTCCACAAAGATACTGTATTCTGTCACTTACCTATACATAACTTTGTGTGTCCCTTTCATGCTTCACCATCTATATTTTATTGTTATCTATCTGTCTTTTTTTTTCAGCTGCATATGTTTTTCTTTAGACATAGGATATTTTTATTAGACAGGCACTTTTAATGTTACCATTGCCACTAATGTTTACTTACTGAAATAAAAAATCAAACATGCAATCAAACAAGTTAGTGAAAGCACATCAAAAAAACACAGATAGGATTATTTAGTCTGCACTATTTAGAAGTCCCAGTTTGTAGCAAGACCATAATTAAATAACACTATCAGAAATGGTCATTAATTTATACTTTTTGCCTTTAGTGTATTGTCAGACTGCACATAGACATCACGGTTTCCATTAGATTAGGACAAATAAGGATGTTACTATTTTACCATTTCTGTCAGTCAAACATAGTGCAATCTTAGCTTATGTCACCTACTTTTTAAATTTAATAAACTTGTTTTTCACACACAACATTCATCCAGAGGAAGAAGATACATCCAGGATGTGGTTGGAATATGAGGCACCTCTGTTTTGGGTGTTCCTCTTTGAGCAGGAGCTGGACAAGGTAACCTCCAGAATGACCTCAGCCATTCAGTGGTTGTGCAATTGTGTGATTCTGTAAATCACAGAATCAGAGAAACATAGAATCATAGAATTGTTTGGGTTGGAAGGGACCTCTACGATCACCTTGTTCCAACCCTCCTGCTATAGGTAGGGACACCTCCCTCTAGACCAGATGGCTCAAAGCCCCATCCAGACTGGCCATGGATGCTTCCAGGGAGGGGGCATCCACAACCTCTCTGGGCAGCCTGTTCCAGCACCTCACCACTCTCTCTGTAAAAGACTTCCCCCCGGCATCCAACTTAAATCTTCCCTCCCTCAACTTAAAACAGTTTCCCCTTGTCCTGCTGTTATCTACCCATTCAAAGAGTTGACTCCCCTTCTGTTTATAGGCTCCCTTTAGGTACTGGAAGGCTGCAATGAGGTCACCCTGCAGCCTTCTTTTCTCCAGGCTGAACAAGCTCAGCTCCCTCAGCCTGATTTCACAGGGGAGGTATTCCAGTTCCCTGATCATCTCTGGACCCTCTCCAACAGCTCCCTGTCTTTTTTGTACTGAGGGGCTTCAGATCTGGACACAGTACTCCAGATGGGGCCTCAAAAGAGCAAGGGAGAGGGGGACAATCACCTCCCTGTCCCTGCTGGCCACCCCTCTTCTGATGGAACCCAGGATACCATTAGCTTTCTTAGTTGCAAGAGCACACTGCTGGCTCATGTTAAGCTTTTCATCCATCAGGACCCCCCAGGTCCTTCTCTGCATGGCTGCTCTCAAGGACTGCTCCTTCAGGTCTGTATGGATGCCTGGGATTCCTCTGGCCCAAGTGCAAAACCTTGCACTTTGCTGTGTTGAACCTCATCAGGTTCACCCAGCCCACCTTTCCAGCCTGTTGAGGTCCCTCTGAATGGCATTCCTTCCTTCCACTGTGTCAACCGCACCACTCAGCTTGGTGTCATCAGCAAACTTGCTGAGGGTGCACTTGATTCCGTCATTGATGTCACTGATAAAGACTGATAAAGAGCACCAATCCCAAGACAGATTCCTGAGGGATGCTGCTCATTACCAGTCTCCACCTGGACATAGAGCCATTGATGACCACCCTCTGTCTGCAGCCTTTCAACCAATTTGTTGTCCACAAATCAAATCCACATCCCTCTAATTTGGAGATAAGGATGTGGTGGGGGACCATGTCAAAAGCCATGCTCAAGTCCAGCTAAATGACATCGGTTGCCTTCCCCTTGTACACCAATGTTGTCACTCCATCATAGAAGGCCACCAGATTGGTTAAGTATGGCTTTTCCCTGATGAAGTCTGGGATCACACACTCATTCCTCATGTGATCAAGCATGTCATCCAGGAGGATCTGTTCCATGATCTTCCCATGTACAGAGGTGAGACTCACCAGCCTGTAGTTCCCTGGATCCTCCTTGCTCCCTTTCTTGTAAGTGGGAGTGAGGTGAGCCTTCCTCCAGTCATCCAGGACCTCACCTGACAGCCGCAACTTTTCAAATATGATGGAGAGCGGCTCGGCAACCACCTCAGCCAGCTCCTTCAGAACCCTGGGATGCACTCCATCCAGCCCCATAGACTTGTACACATTCAGTCTCATGAGGAGGTCTCAGACTTGCTTTGCCCTTACAGTGGGGGGGGGGATTTACTGCCCCTGTCTCTTCCTAGAGGTTTAGAGATGCAGGGTTCAGGGATGTGAGAAGTACTGGAATCCTGGCTGCTAGCGAAGACTGCGGCAAAGAACCTCATTCAGTACCTCAGCCTTCTCTTCAACTGTTGAAGCCAGTTCTCCTTTTACATTTACCAAAGGAGATACACTTCGTTTTGGTCTGTCTCTGCTGTCCAGTGTACCTGTAGAAAGTCTTCCTATTGTTTTTCACATCCCTTGCCAAGTTCAGTTCTGTCTGCACCTTGGCTTTCCAGATCCCACATCTGCAAGTGTGGATGTCATCCCTGTATTCTTCCCAGGTGACACGCCCTTGTTTCCAGAGCTTGTACACACCCTTCTTTGCCCTCAGTGTGCCCAGCAGGTCTGAGCCATGGTAGTTTCTTACCTCCTCTGCCTGCTTCTTATTCAGAGGGACAGAGAGCTCTTGTGCTCTCAGAAAGGCGTATTTTAGTGTGCTTGTCTGTAAGAATATGTTCTTGCGAACTTCTGTAATCTCTTGCCTGTTGTGAAGTGGGGAAACAGGATAGCCTGGCAACACTGGGGACAGCAGGAGGTATGTAAGGGTCCAGTACTGGGAAAATAAAAGGCGAGTGAATAGACAAGAATGGAGAATCTTCAGGGAGAGAAGCAAAAGGGAGAAGTAGAGAGAAGACCAAAAACATCACAGAACTGAGCTTTGAAGAAAAGAAGTGCCATATAAACAAATGAAAATGAGAGAAAAAGCACAGTGGAAGAGGAAATTTCATTTGGTTGCAGCAGTGGAAAGTGGTCAGAAATGTATGGATTTTCTTATTAAGGTGAACCTTGAATGGACACAAACTTTACTAAATGGCTCTGCCCCCTGTTTTCCAGGCAGATCTTTGGGAAGGAAGGCTGAAAAAGAGAGAGCGGGATAGAACTCATGCTCCTCTTTCAGATGTTTGGCTATCAGAGTTGCTGGCTGCAGGCAAAATGATTTAAATCATCTCATGATTGACTCAAAACTCAGCCCTGACAGCAGACCCAGCTGCCACAGTATCCAGGAGGGAAATGCAGAAGTGAAGTTAGAGCCAGGGTCTTCCTTATTCCAGCTCTTGGGGTCTTCTTTCTGAGAAGACAGTAAATGTGATTGTGTTGTTTATAATTTCTCTCTAAGACACATTCTATTCCTTCAACTTCAGTGGCATAAACAACTCTTCTATGCATTTGTAACAGATTTTATGAAAAAAAAAAAAAAAAAAAAAAAAAGTCATGAGCATCTACAAAATAAAAGCCAGGACACAAAAGTCATTTTGAACGTCCATTTCAGACCAGGTTGGTTCTTTGGCACTCTGGTTACCTATAAGAATAACTATAGCTATGATTAATAACCTTGTCTTACACTGTATATTTACTACAGTATTATAACTGTGGTGAATACCAGTTTTGCAGATGGAAAATTTCTGGCTGAAATGCACAAGTATACTCCAGGCACTCTGATAGAGTTTTGCACAATTGTAAGGACTACATTTGAGAGAATTAAAATCAGGGCTCGTAGCCCTTTTAACTGCCTACATAGTGTTTTTCTCTGCAGATGTCTCAGTCAGTGAAAAAACATACTGGGTGTTACCATACCTACCACGCTTACTATGACAACTAGATGCAGGTGCTCAGATTCCTTATTAGTGTCACTCCAGGAAAGTCAGGAGTGGAAAGGTGGGCTGGGAACTTTAAAAGATTTGATGGGGCAAATCTCATGTTATGTGGTCAAGAAAATTTTATTTTACCAGTTCCTAGATAAGTTTGCCTCTGCCAGATTTCTGAGTAAGGTATTTGGTGTGTATATTTCTTATGTAACGATTGGGATAACAGTTCTGAAAGGACCATGCTTATGAAGGAGAGCTCTCAGAAATTGGATGAATCTTTATTCTGCCCATACAAGCCAGTGAGTTCAGAAACATTTTCTGGTTCATTACAGTCACAGTCTTACTACTAAATTTTTGTGCAAACAGTTCATGATATTTGTTATATTTCAGGAACAAATTCATTTATAGATTAATTTCAAAAATATATCAGTTGTTGTGTTCATGTTTTGTTGATGTTGAATAAAGAAGGAATGATTGAATGCACAAAAAACAACAATGTAACACTAACAATTTTTGTAGGACTAACTGTCACGGGACTAGTGAGAAGAAACTGCATTGAAAAGTATACTAGGAATGCAGTTGAGTTAAAAAATGCTGTATGTAAAAGATGATCTTCTAACTGAATTGAAGTGGCTGTATTTCCAAATGGAGTGTGACTGGCATGAAGAAATAGAACTATTTTTGCATGTTCAACACTTGCTATGAGTTGTTTTTGTGAGACTTGATCATCATAGGTAGGACTTGGAACTCATGGAATGTTATTTGCTGACTTCATTAAATTTTATCAGCAACTTAAGACTTTTAAATGATAATGAAAAACTAAAATCTACCATCTAACTGAATTTCTGAAGAAAGAGAGGTGAGTCATTGTTTGGTTTAGAAGTCTTGAACTTTCATAAATGTAAAGCAAAACTGATATTTACAGGTGTTTTTCCTACTTTACAGAGGACCTTCAGGTTGGGTAAGAGTAACAATGTATTCAATTTACAGCTCATAACTTCATGGCTGATCACCGTTTGTGTAAATTTAACATTTTTTTCAAAGACTGTAGGGTTGATGAGCTAATGCTCTAAACTGAGATGAGGAATAGTTCTCTTGTGCTTCACTGAAGCAACTCTGCCCATGGCAGAGGAGTTTGAAACTAGATGATCTTTGAGATCTCTTCCAACCTAAGCCATTCTATGAGTCTATCATTACACCTATATCATTATACCCATAAGATTAACAACAGCATCAGTGTGAGTAGCCTGATTCAGCATAATGCCAGGATTTTAGTCCACCCTGTGTAGACACAGTCCCGCTGTTAGTAATTGTTATGGCCACGTGAGGGAACTTTATTTAATACTTAGTGACCATATTCTGAGATGTAAACAGGTAAATGTGCATTATTTTCATCAGACCCAAGATAACTTAATAAAGATCTGAGTAATGCATTATAAGCTCACAATCTCTAAATTTCACCATAAGGTAGCAGCAGATTGAAGGGAACCCAAGTTATAGGATAAAACTCTAAGGTTTTGAGCTCATGTGTGGGTGTGTTTTTTAAACTACATAAGCAGGTCAAGTGTAGCTATTATGTCTGTAGCCATATTCTTTCCAGGAAAACTGGCAGTGGAACAATCTGGGTGTCTGCTGTGGGAGGAAAACAATTTTGATGTGTGGGTTGGAGGATCATTAAGACTATCTACTCTTCTAGCTCAGGTGGGCAAATGTAAAATCCACATGTAACTGACAAAGTTTTGCTTGGGCTGTGAGTCAGAATGGCACACAGGTGGTGGAGATGCACTTTGGATCTATTTGAAGTGCAATTATACTTATTTGGTTCAAATGAATACAGGAAACTCAGCATGAGGTTTTCAATTCTTTCAGGAGGAATCATCCAGTGTAAATGCCCTAATGATCTGCTTGCAGATATATAGCTTTACTAAACCAGAGTTTCTCGTCATTAGTAACATGTTTGTGATGAAGAAATGATAGGTATAAGGTATAAATTCATTATCTCTACCCCTTGCTCCGTGCTTCTCTGTGGTGGTTTAATACTGATAAGTAGCAAGCACTGTCATGCTGTTCTGTCACTCCCATGCCTCAGAACGACAAGGGGAGAAACTTCATAATGCTTTCTCACTTCCTCTCCCCTACTTCACGTGGAGTTCTTCCCAAATTGATCCTGTGTGGGCTTCCCATGTGTCTTGCTCCAATTTATAGGAGGGAGAGGAGGATCTTTTATTATCTACATACCCGGCGTGAGATTAAGAAGCAACGGTTCAAATGTTGGTCCGACCAGTTTATTACAAATCCTAATCAGGGATATGGGGAAGGGGAGGATGGACACTATTATGATTAGGGTAATGGGGAAGGGAAGGAGTGCGATAGAAAAGATAGGAAAGAAGAGGCAAGGTGTCTTTATAGGCAGCAAGAGGGACATAGTCACCACCATGGATCCAGCGAGGTTCGTAGTTCTGTCTTTGATCCTCAGTAGTGGTGGGTTGTCGGGCAGAGTTGTTCTATTGACGATGACCATGGTGATGATGGCCCCTTTTCAGTGCTTCAGAGTGGTTGAGTCAGCTGTCTTTGGAGTGACAGCTGAAATCCAAAGTGGTTGAGTAAGCTCTCCTTTGAGTGACAGCTCAAACCCAAGGTGGTTGAGTCAGTTTTCCTTGCGGTGGCAGCTTCTGGCTCTGGGATCTCAGCAGGAACCTCCTTTGTTCTTATCTTTCTGGCCTTGCCAGCAGATAAGAGGAAGCAGGGAGGCACCAACTTGTATCTTGCCTTCGCAGGATACAATGGTATCATCCCCCAGCCTTCCATAGCAAACAGGAGTTATTTGGTCACAGGCTAGATCTTCTGCCAGTAAACAGTCCTGAGCACTATCTTCTGAAGGCAAACAGCTCCAAAGATGTAAAATTGTCCACACAGCGATGTTGATTGCCACACAACACCCATCACTTGCTTCCTCAACAAAATACCGCAGGAAGCAAGCTTTGAGCCAAAAAAAAAAAAACAAAGAAGGATTCTCACACCATGGGCTGCAGATCTCCAAGCACCTCTCCAACATGGCTCTGTACCACAGGGCCCACGCCTCAGGCGCTGCCTCACAAAGATCCCCACGGATGTTAGGTCCCCCAGCCCTCCTGCTCCAAAGCAGGCTGCTCTCCACAGGCCACAGCTCCATCCTGGAGCTGCTCCTGTAGGGGTATCAGTGGGCTGTGCCTTCTTCAGGCCTCATCTACTTCTGCCCCATCAGCTCCTCCATGGCTGCGCTTGGAGATCTGCTCCATGTGGTGATCATAGGTTGCAGGGAGATAGCCTGCTCCTCCGCGGGCCTTCCCTGGGCCACACTTTGTCACTCCTCTTTCATAGCTGATTTGCCCTTCCTTAGATCTGCATTCACAAAGCACAACCAATGTTGCTCAAGGCTCAGCTCTGCCTAATGACAGGTCCCACTGGAGCTGAAACTGGCTCAGATCTGATTTAGGGCAGCTGCTGGGTTCTGCTCACAGGGACCACTCCTGCAGCCACCCTTTCTGCCAAAACTTTGCTACATATAACCATTCGCTCACATGAGAGGCTTTTGACATTAGACAGTTCTACCTAAAAGAACATGGTATAGACATGGATTGGAATTCCATAGAATGAAGTCTGTTATGGGCAGCAAGATGAAAGACATTGAGGCAGTATCAGGAGATGAAGAAAGGCGTGGCCAATGGGGTTTCTTAATGTTAATTGAAGGGAAAGTATTCTGTTAAAGGATGTTAAAAAAAAAAAAAAAAAAAAAAAAAAAAGGATAACAATCAAGTTTACTTTGTTCTCCTATAATGGATGAATCTGGGAGCCATAAAGGCAGCACTTCTATGGAGTTTATAGTCTTTCTTAGATCAAAGGGTTTAGCTGGAGAAAATGAACAGAAGACTGTCTTGAAATTCTGTCAGAAAGCCCCAGGGATACTCTGAGCAGCCAAAGAAAAGAAGAAGTTGTGGACTCTTCATTATTCTTCATTGATTTGTACAAGGTGCAGTGCTCAGTAAGAGTGAATTTGATCCTCTACAAATCTTGTCAACTCTATTATAGAGACTTACGAGAGATGGCAAAGAAAAATGAAGACAGAGGATCCTTTTCCTATTCTTTTCCCTAATGGATGGTAAAAATGACTATGCCATTTCATCTTATAATACTTTCCTGAATACATGACTTTAGCAACAGTTTCATTTCCTGCAAATCTCCAGCAACTTTGTACTGCTCCTTGATTTGCCTGAGCAAAGACACTCCTGCAGTGCTTGCTGTTTGTGTCACCTTCACTAATGAGTTCTCAGAGGCCTGTTAACCTAAATAGTTTTATAAAAGAACTGTTAAAGGAGGTCTCACAGCTAGCGCACAAGTCTAGGGAGGATGCATAAGAAGCCACCTTTCCCTTTATTCTCTCTCTTCTTTTTGCATGGAATTGCAATACTAGTGCTTTTCTGGGGAAAAGAGAGCTTGTAGACTGTTGCCTAGTAATCAGACTGTGTTATCTTTCCTTGCTCAGAAGCAGAATATTCCAAAATGTCGTATATGCCCATAAATAACAGACATCTTTGCATTTTTGCAAGGAAACTTATGCAACTCAAACAGAAAAAAGAGCAGTACTGAGAATTATAAGGGCTACTAGCAGACCTCTCAACGTGAATAGAGAATCAGGTGCATCTACGTCTTTCATGCTGTTCTTTCTCATGAATGCTTTTTAGTCCCAGTGAGATGTATACATATATGTTATATACATGTTGCTGTGCTAAGGCAGAGACACAGTTCAACCAGTTAGTGTAGTGCAGTGAGTACTATGAGATTTACACTCCTCACTAATATCTACTTTGACTCACTAATATGCCACTTCAAAGCACGGAAATGAGAGCAGATGCTTCAGTCAAGAAAAGGATGCTGCTAGGTAGCAAAAAATTGGCAGCTTTCTGCTCATGGAAGGATGCTGTCCTATTATTTTTCCTTCTAGTGGCAAGAGGAGGGAGAGAATGCACCTGTTTTCAGTGTGGCAACATGTTTTTATGGTCAAAATTGAGAAGGGCAACAAAAATGCTTAATATATTTCAAATGGCATCAGGTCTAATATTAAAGTTAATGCAGGTGTGGACTGATTTACTCTGCTCTTTTCTTAATGAAGCAAATCTTTGGCCAAGTGCTGGAAAACCATTAATGTTGTGGGAGGACATTTTATGTTCATTTTGTTTGGTAGTAATGATTTAAAAATTACTGTTACTCTACACATAAGACCTGCTATTACAAAATACTACCCAGTCCTTCTCCCATTGTGGCTGCTAGAAAAGCTCTTATTGGTTTAAATAGGAACTGTATAAAGCCCTGTGATTGTGGGGAGTCAGGAAAAACTTATGCCACCTACTGATCAACAACTAGTCTCTGACTGTTTTTCTTTGTGTTTGGAATATGGGAACAGAGAAGACTTTCTACTTAAGAGAATGTGACTGTAAGACCAAGATTAAGAGTTTTTCTGGTGTCCTTGTTTAATAGCAGATTATACTAAAAATAGGACTTACACTTTCTGCATCTAGTAGGTTTTTTGAAGGATGGAAAATGAGTTACCTATTTATGATTTTGTTGAGCAAGATTATTGAAATATTTATTAATAATACCAGATTTTGAAGATAAATTCTGTCAGGTTATTTAAGAGAAAGAATAAGTTTTTCATTGAAATTACTTCTTTTTTCAGTTTCTGAATTTACTCTCTGAAACCTTTAGTTTTTGTTTAAATATATAAATAAGGACAGCCTAATTCAGTAGTTTCCTACATAGCATTCTTCTTCCCCAGAACACATTATTGACTCATAAGACTCATATTACAGCAAAAATAGGCTTCTTAAAGAAGCTTGAAGAGTGAAGGCTGTCCACTGTCTTCAAATCTGATAGTTTTACAGATTTCAGAGCACCAAACCCCCTAAAAGGTCATAATCTTGAGTATGATGAGTCAGCTCCTAGAGCCTTCAGTGACTCCTGGAATTAACAAGGCTACTTTTAATTAAATAGGGTTGATATTCCATTCTCAAGTCTGTTGTGTTTGTAGTGAAATACTGTTCAAGGTCTTTATGCTGAATAAGCTAGTAAGGCAATAAGGGTCTATTTCTATTAATTATTTAGTGAAGATATTATTTCTTGACTCAGAAAGAGGAAACTCATGTCATCACGAACTGGATGCCATGTATTTTAGAAGAAGAGTTGACTGATCTTGAAATGTGCTTCAGAGCAGTTCTCAAACTCCAGCTAGACTCTCAGAGCAATAATTATCTAGATTCAACTTTCAAAGATACAATTGTTTGTAACGTTTTCTGTAACCAAACAAATTTTCTGATGGTGTGAAATTGCCTCACACCATCAGAATACCTAGAAAATATAAACAATACAGAGCAAACCTTACAATGGATCTCATTTGACAGAGAAATTGCTGGGTTTTGCATTGCTATCAGTGAAACTACGTTTATAAGTGATGGAAAACCCTAAAGCACTTTGTCATAGAAAAGCAAATGGAAACTCACAAGAAACATAGTCATATGTTTTATATTATCAGCTGATTTTCAGATTTTCAGGGGAAGGGAATTCTTCCAGGTCTTTGACATGTTCTAACTCTCTTCCTCATATCTTCTCTTTGCTGTGCTTTTGGTTTTCCTTTTGTAAATAAATACATAAGAAGAGAAACAAGAGAACTGAAGTCCCATTTTTAACTTCAGGGAGGGATCACAGAGTCATACAGAATCATAGAATCACAGAATCACAGGGGTTGGAAGGGACCTCAAGAGATCATTGAGTCCAACCCCCCTTACAAGGCCAGTACCCTATAATGGATCTCACAAGTAGGTTTCCAGCTGGATCCTGAATATCTCCATAGAAGGAGACTCCACAACCTCTCTGGACAACCTGCTCTGTCACCCTTACTGTATAGACATTATTCCACATACTAGTACAGAACTTCCTATGTTCAAGTTTTAGGCTATTGGTCTTTGTCCTGTTTCTACACACCACCAAGAAGAGCTTGGCCTCATCCATTTGCCTCCCACCTCTGTTTAGATATCTATAAACATTTATCTGATTCCCTCTCAGTCTTCTTTTCCCCAGGCTGAACAGTCCCAGCTTACTCAGCCTTTCCTCATACGGGAGATGCTCCAGATAATTGAATAGAAAAGGTTAAAAAAGCCATAGCGCACATTTAAGTATTCTGTTTTGATGCATATAGACTCAAAACTACAATTTTATGTACCAAATTTAAAAATTTGACTATAAATGTTTAAAATTAATTTTAAAATCCCCTAGGTAATTCAATATAAAAATGTAAAATTGAATAATAAACATGTATTTTTATGATTAAATACGGAGTTACAGTTCTATGTAATTAATAAAGAATAAGGGAAGACTTATTTTCATGCTTACATTTTTATAAAGCTAAACATGTTACTTTGTTGCTACTTTCTTGTGTGTTTCCTCTAAATAGATCACTTCATTCAAAATGTGATTTAAATACTGCTGAAAATAGTGACAAAAGTAATTCCTATTTTCTTTTTCTTAGTCTCAAAACTTAATATCTGAAGCATTACAGATTTGCAAAACTCTTGTTGGATTATTGAGATTTTATATTGTATTTTTGATGAAAAATCAATTTTAAGGTTAGTGGAATGAAAGTATGAATTTACACATTATGAATATATGCGTGCCAGTTTAATGAGTGGTCTCAAAATATTCAGACATGGAGCAGTCTGCTTCAACACTGCTCAGGTCAAATTCTCATTCCGCTCAAAACTAAGGTCAATCTGTACACATAAGAACTTTGTAAAAAACAGAAACAAGACATTGTTTTGCAGCTAAGCAGATTATGTTTTGCAGGTAGCAGTAGATGGCATTATTACATGTTGTCTGCCAAGCTCTTTTCCTAGCTTGCAAGTAAATACACTGTGTTGGCAGAAGATGATTTCCTGTGAGTTTTACATTTTGTTATACTCCAGCTGAGACAATATCCTTTGGAAATATGCTGTATAAGCAGCATGAGAGTTTCTTCCTTTCTTTAGAATCTGAATAAATTTCCCAAAGTGAGAGCTTCACTACATACCATGTGTTGTGTAATGACATTTTTCCTGGGGTGGATATTGGTTTTGTTCTGTTTGCGATTACCTTTGTTTTACAGATGCTATGATGCACATGTTTGTGTTGACAGAATAAGGTATGTTTAAAGTCTGTTCACACTATGTCCTTGATTTCTCCTTCACTTTAAAACTCATTTGTAAGTCTCTGGGATTCTACCACTGAGAAATGAAGCACTGACTTTATAAGGGGTGACTGACACTGGAAGAAAAGTTTAGCATACAAGGACAGTTAATCCAATTAAAATCTTACAATCTAAGTCAGTTGTAATAGATTAAAAGTGAGACTGATTATACGTTTCCAGAGGAAATCTTCAGATTTAACTGGAAGCATACCATTTTTACCTAAGTAAATGGTATCCTCCACACTTTGTTCTTTTGTGATGTTTGAATATGTATTAAAAAATCTTTGCAGGAATTGTAGCAAAGATTGTAAATCTTTGTAATTGTAGCCCACTTTAGAAAAAAAAATTAATAAGGTATTGTCAGAACTGCAAATTCTGTAACTGAGAAGCTTATAAACTACAACACATTTCAAGCTCAAAGATAAGAAATGGTGGTAAAAACTAAGAATGGATAGAATCTATAGAAACTGATTAAACAGTAACAATTCATGAGAATATGTAGCTATCTATTCCCAAAGGAGACAGATATATCTAGTGTACAAGAAATTAACCTCTTAGCATATGCTAGAGGAAAGATGTTTCATTAGGAGTAATTTTAATGAACTTCTGGCTAGTATTCTGAAATGTAATGTGCTAAGTGATTTCAGGATTAATTGCTACTAATAACTGTGAAGGTGAAAGTTTTTTACTGGCCTACATTACCAAGATTAACTGGGAACAGAATAAAGGGACCTGAGACCACAGCTGCCATTAATTTCTGTTTACCATGAGCTCTTCAGAGCAGTCCAACAGTCTTTGTGTCAAGAGTATGGATCCTAGATTTCTGTCAATATTGCCTTTTTAATAACAAGTAAAAGGAGATTTCTGATGTTTAGGCTAAGTGGCACAGCACAATCACCATACAAACTTTCTCCAATCCAAACAGCTTCACAGTGACAGAACCGAAGAAGGAGTGAATCTTGGTTAAAGTTCATCTCATGTTGAGGCAGCTAGCAGAAAAAAAAATGCATGAACAGCATCCTAGATGAGCTTGCTTCTACCCACTTTATGTGCAGAAAGTCAAAAGTAATAACTTAAACATATTCTATACTAGTTGAAATGAATCCCTCCTTGAGTTTCATTGCAGATTTAGCGTGAAGTCATTCAAGAAACAGGATTTAGTTCTTCTGATATTATCTGTTCCAAGGTAGACAAGTATTCTGAATTCTGTTGTCTTCTGGAGCTGTCATCTAGCCACCAAAATTTTAACTAACATCTATTACTACTGAGTGTAATATTTTATAAAAGCCATTGTTTTTTGTTTTTTAATTTTTCTGAACAATTTTTAGCTTATTTAGTTTTCAGCCTTGAAAATTCATCTTTGTAGGAAAAAGTATGCTAATATCTCTGTAATCAGATGGCTTCCATTGTTTGCACTATACTATAACTCTGGGCAAGTAAATGCAATGACAAAGCACTTTCAGAAAATATTCATAGGGATTTCATTACATCAAAAATTTTAACAATTAGCAATCTTGAAATAAATGAAGTGTGCAATCTAACAGAAGTAAATGGCCTATCTGCACTCACAACTCACCATACTCTCGTGATCTGAGAAAGAAAAATGAAATTATTCAATACAATTATTCTGACAGAAATCTCAGTATATAACATAGATGCATAATGCATAGACAAAAGAAAAGCTTATATTTGATGTACTTCGCTGTCAGTCCAAGGAAATACTCTTTTGCCAGTATAGCTTAAAGGTCTTTGGTCATTATAAGCTGTTTTGTCATGAGAAATGAGGGGGGGAAGAGACCAAGATAAATAATACTGGCATAAATTACCAGAAAGCTTTTGGAACATGCACATCCAGCAGAGATAAGTGCAGTGATTGCATAATACCTACATACTAAAATTTACTATTTTGGTATATTGTGGGGGGAGGAAGGAAAGTATTTCTGCAGAGTTAGTATGCAAAAAGATTCTTCTCAGAATAATAACCACTGAAAGGAGTAGCACAAGTATGGGACTCTGTTTAGGTTTAGTGGTGGCCCAGCACAATTACCCATCTGGATAACATAATTCCAGATATTTGCCTATCCTTAGTAGGTATTAATTTCTTCATTTTTTATCAGGATGACAGTTACAGCTATCAAGGGAATGTGTAAGAGTAATTTACTGATTTTCTTTTTAGAGACAGTGAAACTGAAGGTCCACTGGGAAATATGGTCTATAGTTTCTTATAAAATATTTATGATTTACTAGTTGAAGTTTGCTGCTAGAAAGAACATTTATTGACTAAGTCCCATTTCAAGTTTGTCAAGATAATGGCTGGAGCTGAAAAGCTGAAGGTGTTTGCCTGTGTTGATAGCCGAGTTACAGGGAACAGTGAGTTTCAAGTGGTAATGGAAAAATTGTGAATTCCCATAGCTGCAGGTATAACGTTCTGCTTTGAAGATAAAAGACTCCAATGGATAACAAGTTTTCTAATGTTTTAGGAAGCGTTGCATACTTTGACATAACAACGTGCAGATTTTTTCAAGATGAAGTGGTAAAGCAAAGTTTTGCATCATGTTATGTCCAGCAGGAAAGGCCAGGCCAGCATGATGAGGAAGTTTTGTATTGTGGTATCATCAAGCAAGATGAGAATGCAACATTTGGTGATGAATGCCTGAGGCATTCCTGTGTAGCAATCTGCATATAGAATCATTGAACTCTTAGAGCTTACAGGGACTCTTAAAGGTCATGTAGTCATTTGGAACTCCTCTGCAATGAACAGGGACACCTACAGCTGAGTCAAGGTGCTCAGAGAACCATCCAGCCTCACCTTGGATATCTCCAGGGACAGAGCATCCACCACTTCCCTGGGCAAAACATTCCAGTACCTCATCACTCTTATTATAACTTTTTTTTTTCTTCCTTATATCCAGTCTAAATCTCCCCTGTTCTAGTTTGAAACCATTTTCCCTTGTCCTGTCACAACAGCCATTTCTATAAAGTCCTCTTCTTTCTTACAACCCCCTTTTAGATACTGAAAGGCTGCTGTCAGGTCTCTCCAGAGACTTCTCCTGGCTGAACATCCCCAGCTCTCCCAGCTTGTCCTCTTATGGGAGGTGTTCCATCCCTCGGATTGTTTCTGTGGCCCTTCTCTGGACACACTCCAACAAGTGATGTTTCTGTGCATGGAAAGAGCAGGAAAGGTAGCAAGACGATGTGAGGACTGTGCAGCTGTGCTGAGGCAGTTGGTTGTAAGGGACTGGAATTATGAACTCAGTCCTTTAGCTAGGACTGCTTGTTTCTTCTTAATTAAGCTCATCAGAAAGGAGAAATACATCTTTCAGTGTCACAACATTGCTTCCAAATGTGATGGTGAGGGTGAAAAAGATTTTAAAGCTCAGACTGTATTGCCTTCTAGTTGACAAGGTACTGGATTTAAAGATATTTTCTTTAACAATAGCAGAGGTATTGCCAATGACGTTTATTAAAACAATCTAGAATCTGCTGCAAATACCTAATCCAACCCATAACATTCACTGAAGACCCCATTAATTCTCTCCAATATTATCTTCTTAGTCAACTTGATTTTTCATGGTCAGCTTTGAGAAATACTTTTTTTTCTGCAATGATGTATTGAGTCATAGTGCTGGCTAAAAGTCTTTAGATAGATACTTGTGCATTTGTGTTTTTTATTTTTTAATTATTATTTTATTATAGAATGAAGACTGGACTAGAAATAAGATTGATTTTCTAATGAATATGAAAATGCCAGAATATCTGCAACAGTGAAACAGAGTTTGTGGATATAAATCATTAAAAAAAAAAAAAAAAAAAAAAGCTTGTTTTAATTTGTGTCAAATTTCAGTGCCTTTATTGGTTTTTCATAACAGGCAAAACTCCTCAAGCAAAGTGTCAAAACAAACAAAACAAAAACAAAATACTTTTCTAGAACTTGTCATCCGGAGCAGGTTTTCAATTGAGATGGCAGCAGAAAACTCATAAAAGAACCTGGTTGTTTGTATCCTTGGCATGAGGCACAGCTCATTGCTCACTGGAAAGAGCTTATTCTGACAGCTGAATCACCTTGTTCTTTGTGGTCTCTGCTAAGGAAGTACTAAATCTGGGGATTTCCCCAGATTTCCCTTTTGTTCCTGTTATATTTTCTTTCCGCTAGCATGTTTTCTCCAGTTGCAAATCTGTAAACATAGCAAATTACTACCAGTATAATGGGCATCAGCAGAAGTCTGAGCATGTCTGCTGTGCAGATCACGTCCTGTCCTGTAAATGGTCCTGATTTATGTATTTGCTGAAGAAGAAGAAAGGATAATCTCACAGAAAATTGCTGTTAGGAAGTTAAGAAGGATTAATATTATCTTACTGAATTAAAACTAGTTTCATGTATAGAAAGAAATGTGTTGCTTTAGGAAAGAACTGACGGAAAGAATAAAGAATAGATAGAATGAAATTATATTCAGTACTTTTAATCACATCACTGTAAATGTATTTGAAAATAATAACACAACTGCTATGTGACTCAGAGCCACATATCAAAGTTCACGTCTCAGATTCTTCCTACATCTATAACCCTGTTTTTATGAGATATTTCTTCGCTGTCATCATACTTCATTGTGTCTGAATGTATACTGCTAAGAACTTTAATCCATAGATATTCCCACAATAGAATGAAAGCTCCAAAATGTGTACTCAAGTATTTAGAAAAGCTTAATTTCCAGAGCTCTGTTGTATTTAAAAGGCAATATATTCTATAATCCCATAGTGCTTTCCTGTATGCACATATTGCTGCATGCCATGTGTGCTGAAATCCTTATGAAAATGCTCCAAACCAACATGCTTACTATTTGTTCTGCTACCATTTTCAATAATTAGGGGATCCATTAATTAAACATCAAAAGTACCAAATAGATTAATTATGATTTTCATTTTAAATTATATTTTGTATGCTTCTATATATAAACATAAAATAGCTGTTTGTTTTGAAGTGGTCTTTGGGCTTCAAAAGAACAGATGCGTCTGAAGCCAAAAGTACCCTTTTCTCTGCATTTTCACCATGCATAATTATTAAATGAATATAAAGCTTAATGCTGTGGCAAAATACAAGCGTGTGTGCGTAACTAATGTGTGATGGCTTCACATTTCAAAGGAAAGCACTGAGCCCTTATGGACAAAACTCTTGGTAATGCAAAATAGCTGGAAAACGCATACATCTGTAATAAGCAAAAGTGTTTAAAAGCCATTCACAGTATGCAGACAAATTCAGTACTCAATTCCTACTGCTGTTTCTCCTCATTAGGATGGATTCTTTTTGACATGGCAAAACTGAGTTGGAAATTTTCGCATGACAATACCCAGCATCACTCATGCTCATCATAGTGCTGTTACCAGCTACATCTGTCCTAGATGTAAATATCTTGCTCTATCGATATATTACCACCCCCAAAATTTTTCTACAACCATTCTCCATTTGCCCAAATTTTGCTACAATTTGCCCCATTTTTCTGTACTGTACACAAAAATCTCTCCCAGTTGAGCTCTTGTGTTCCTGTAGGATTTTTTATTTATTTTTATTTTTATTTTTATTTTTATTTTTATTTTTATTTTTATTTTT